>NC_047046.1:58672196-58972196 GCF_011762595.2 Tursiops truncatus
CCCCACATGTTCAGCTCCGGCCGAACGAAAGGTGACCTCAGGCCTCAAGGTAAGTTCCAGTGTTTCACGTCGGGGAGTTGGGTGTGCAGGGGTTTCCATGAGGCCATACTCCACCACGGAGTGCCTTAACTCTGCGACGCTCCTGGGGGCACACAGGATAGGAGCTCGTTCGCCAATTTCGCAGGATGACTTCTCTCCGTGCCGGAACGGCGGCTCCTGGCTTCTGAGGAACCTTAGCCTAAACAGGCCCCTGGAGAAAGCTCTTCACGTTCATAGCAAGGGCAACGTACTGCTCTCTGGCTTGCCTGGGTTGAGCGCCCCAGTCGTCAAAGAGCCTCGCGAAGGCAGTGCTGCGCAGACTCCCTTTGCCAGTCGCACGGCCTCCTTGACTGAAAGAGAACTGCAGTGCCAGAAGGCTCCGTGCTGACGACTGGCTCCAGGAGGAGACTCGGGACAGCACTCTCACAGAAGCGAAAGCTGGGCTGTGGGCCCAGCCTGAGGACCAGCCCGTTTTCCCACACTTAACACAGCTAAGGCATGAGCCAGACGACAGCCTTGGTCACTGAGGCCTATCTAAGGTACTGCCATACTTACCCACTAGATCCCACGCAGAGGTCCCTGTGCCCAAAAGGGCCTCCACGGAAGGGCCCTGTTCCTCCCGTGTGTTTCCTCGAGGGAATCAGAAACCACTGAGGATAACTACGTGAGCTCCGCTTTGAAACTGGGCGACCCTGGGCAAACCTTATTCCCCTCCGTGGTAGACGGGACAGTTGCGGGTCCTAAGCTGCCTGAAGCACACTCCTCGCGCCCACCTTCTCTTTGCTGCCGGAAGGCCTCACATAAGAGGCCTGAGTTTACTCGTGACGGAAGCCGTCTGAGTGTACTCGTGTGAGGCCTGCTGCTCTCAGTTCCTTGCTGGGAGCTTCAGCAAGAGCACTCTGGAGCTCGCCGACAAAAGAATTGTGAGCCCCCCCCGGCCTCAAGTAAAAGTCCAGATTTCCCCCGTCAGTAACACCTCGGAGTGCCATAGGAGCGAAGAAGCATGCGTTAACGGAGTGCTTCAACAGTGCTAGGGATTTATTTCACGAGACACTGTGCACTCACGTTCGTTGTAAGAACTGTCAAAGGGCACTGTATGCCGTCCAACCCCTCTGTTGCGTTTGAGCCACAGGAAGTAAATGCATTCGTTTGATTAAGCTCCGTGAACGTGCAACGACGATGGCGAAGCGCTGCCCTGTTCGCTCCAAAGCTCTCGTTTGTACGGCCTTCCAACGGCCTCAGGGTACGCACTTCTAAACAGCCTTACATTCCATGCTGGTGTGCCCCCAATTAGGAATTTGGGCTCTTCTGTGAGACACCAATGTGCGTCCCAAATGAAACCGGGGGGCTCCCCCAGGACGTCTGCGGACGGCAGTCGGTTGCCAGCTGTTTACTTCCAGCCGGAGAAAGAAAAAGAGGACAGCTTCCCCAGGGACGATTCTGGACCCTTGGGACCATCCAGAATCACCAAAGCCTCAACTTTGCACGGCCTGGGGAACGCTCTTCCTCATGTCCAGCAATCCCCACGTCAAAACCTTTCTCAGCAGAGGCAGGCACCCTCTCCCTTGTACTAGATAGCTCGGCAGAGCCCTCCGAGAAACATGCTGCGTCATTCAGCTTGAACGTGGGACGCGGAGGGGAGAGTACGCTTTCTCCCCGTTTGGAGGCGCCTTGCGCTCGGCTTCAAAGCTGCCTGAACAGCACTAGCGGCCCGACGTCTCTGCACGGCAGGATTGTCGTTGTGGGCCGAGGCTGCGTGTTCTCTCAAAGCGAAAACCGTGCTGGCAATACCTTTCTAGAAACTCCTCCCACGGCACCACATGTTCAGCTCCGGCCGAACGAAAGGTGACCTCAGGCCTCAAGGTAAGTTCCAGTGTTTCACGTCGGGGG
Source organism: Tursiops truncatus (assembly GCF_011762595.2). Classification (NCBI taxonomy): domain Eukaryota; kingdom Metazoa; phylum Chordata; class Mammalia; order Artiodactyla; family Delphinidae; genus Tursiops; species Tursiops truncatus. The sequence goes on from NC_047046.1 coordinate 58,674,126, forward strand.
AGTTGGGTGTGCAGGGGTTTCCATGAGGCCATACTCCACCACGGAGTGCCTTAACTCTGCGACGCTCCTGGGGGCACACAGGATAGGAGCTCGTTCGCCAATTTCGCAGGATGACTTCTCTCCGTGCCGGAACGGCGGCTCCTGGCTTCTGAGGAACCTTAGCCTAAACAGGCCCCTGGAGAAAGCTCTTCACGTTCATAGCAAGGGCAACGTACTGCTCTCTGGCTTGCCTGGGTTGAGCGCCCCAGTCGTCAAAGAGCCTCGCGAAGGCAGTGCTGCGCAGACTCCCTTTGCCAGTCGCACGGCCTCCTTGACTGAAAGAGAACTGCAGTGCCAGAAGGCTCCGTGCTGACGACTGGCTCCAGGAGGAGACTCGGGACAGCACTCTCACAGAAGCGAAAGCTGGGCTGTGGGCCCAGCCTGAGGACCAGCCCGTTTTCCACACTTAACACAGCTAAGGCATGAGCCAGACGACAGCCTTGGTCACTGAGGCCTATCTAAGGTACTGCCATACTTACCCACTAGATCCCACGCAGAGGTCCCTGTGCCCAAAAGGGCCTCCACGGAAGGGCCCTGTTCCTCCCGTGTGTTTCCTCGAGGGAATCAGAAACCACTGAGGATAACTACGTGAGCTCCGCTTTGAAACTGGGCGACCCTGGGCAAACCTTATTCCCCTCCGTGGTAGACGGGACAGTTGCGGGTCCTAAGCTGCCTGAAGCACACTCCTCGCGCCCACCTTCTCTTTGCTGCCGGAAGGCCTCACATAAGAGGCCTGAGTTTACTCGTGACGGAAGCCGTCTGAGTGTACTCGTGTGAGGCCTGCTGCTCTCAGTTCCTTGCTGGGAGCTTCAGCAAGAGCACTCTGGAGCTCGCCGACAAAAGAATTGTGAGCCCCCCCGGCCTCAAGTAAAAGTCCAGATTTCCCCCGTCAGTAACACCTCGGAGTGCCATAGGAGCGAAGAAGCATGCGTTAACGGAGTGCTTCAACAGTGCTAGGGATTTATTTCACGAGACACTGTGCACTCACGTTCGTTGTAAGAACTGTGTCAAAGGGCACTGTATGCCGTCCAACCCCTCTGTTGCGTTTGAGCCACAGGAAGTAAATGCATTCGTTTGATTAAGCTCCGTGAACGTGCAACGACGATGGCGAAGCGCTGCCCTGTTCGCTCGAAAGCTCTCGTTTGTACGGCCTTCCAACGGCCTCAGGGTACGCACTTCTAAACAGCCTTACATTCCATGCTGGTGTGCCCCCAATTAGGAATTTGGGCTCTTCTGTGAGACACCAATGTGCGTCCCAAATGAAACCGGGGGGCTCCCCCAGGACGTCTGCGGACGGCAGTCGGTTGCCAGCTGTTTACTTCCAGCCGGAGAAAGAAAAAGAGGACAGCTTCCCCAGGGACGATTCTGGACCCTTGGGACCATCCAGAATCACCAAAGCCTCAACTTTGCACGGCCTGGGGAACGCTCTTCCTCATGTCCAGCAATCCCCACGTCAAAACCTTTCTCAGCAGAGGCAGGCACCCTCTCCCTTGTACTAGATAGCTCGGCAGAGCCCTCCGAGAAACATGCTGCGTCATTCAGCTTGAACGTGGGACGCGGAGGGGAGAGTACGCTTTCTCCCCGTTTGGAGGCACCTTGCGCTCGGCTTCAAAGCTGCCTGAACAGCACTAGCGGCCCGACGTCTCTGCACGGCAGGATTGTCGTTGTGGGCCGAGGCTGCGTGTTCTCTCAAAGCGAAAACCGTGCTGGCAATACCTTTCTAGAAACTCCTCCCACGGCACCACATGTTCAGCTCCGGCCGAACGAAAGGTGACCTCAGGCCTCAAGGTAAGTTCCAGTGTTTCACGTCGGGGGAGTTGGGTGTGCAGGGGTTTCCATGAGGCCATACTCCACCACGGAGTGCCTTAACTCTGCGACGCTCCTGGGGGCACACAGGATAGGAGCTCGTTCGCCAATTTCGCAGGATGACTTCTCTCCGTGCCGGAACGGCGGCTCCTGGCTTCTGAGGAACCTTAGCCTAAACAGGCCCCTGGAGAAAGCTCTTCACGTTCATAGCAAGGGCAACGTACTGCTCTCTGGCTTGCCTGGGTTGAGCGCCCCAGTCGTCAAAGAGCCTCGCGAAGGCAGTGCTGCGCAGACTCCCTTTGCCAGTCGCACGGCCTCCTTGACTGAAAGAGAACTGCAGTGCCAGAAGGCTCCGTGCTGACGACTGGCTCCAGGAGGAGACTCGGGACAGCACTCTCACAGAAGCGAAAGCTGGGCTGTGGGCCCAGCCTGAGGACCAGCCCGTTTTCCACACTTAACACAGCTAAGGCATGAGCCAGACGACAGCCTTGGTCACTGAGGCCTATCTAAGGTACTGCCATACTTACCCACTAGATCCCACGCAGAGGTCCCTGTGCCCAAAAGGGCCTCCACGGAAGGGCCCTGTTCCTCCCGTGTGTTTCCTCGAGGGAATCAGAAACCACTGAGGATAACTACGTGAGCTCCGCTTTGAAACTGGGCGACCCTGGGCAAACCTTATTCCCCTCCGTGGTAGACGGGACAGTTGCGGGTCCTAAGCTGCCTGAAGCACACTCCTCGCGCCCACCTTCTCTTTGCTGCCGGAAGGCCTCACATAAGAGGCCTGAGTTTACTCGTGACGGAAGCCGTCTGAGTGTACTCGTGTGAGGCCTGCTGCTCTCAGTTCCTTGCTGGGAGCTTCAGCAAGAGCACTCTGGAGCTCGTCGACAAAAGAATTGTGAGCCCCCCCCGGCCTCAAGTAAAAGTCCAGATTTCCCCCGTCAGTAACACCTCGGAGTGCCATAGGAGCGAAGAAGCATGCGTTAACGGAGTGCTTCAACAGTGCTAGGGATTTATTTCACGAGACACTGTGCACTCACGTTCGTTGTAAGAACTGTCAAAGGGCACTGTATGCCGTCCAACCCCTCTGTTGCGTTTGAGCCACAGGAAGTAAATGCATTCGTTTGATTAAGCTCCGTGAACGTGCAACGACGATGGCGAAGCGCTGCCCTGTTCGCTCGAAAGCTCTCGTTTGTACGGCCTTCCAACGGCCTCAGGGTACGCACTTCTAAACAGCCTTACATTCCATGCTGGTGTGCCCCCAATTAGGAATTTGGGCTCTTCTGTGAGACACCAATGTGCGTCCCAAATGAAACCGGGGGGCTCCCCCAGGACGTCTGCGGACGGCAGTCGGTTGCCAGCTGTTTACTTCCAGCCGGAGAAAGAAAAAGAGGACAGCTTCCCCAGGGACGATTCTGGACCCTTGGGACCATCCAGAATCACCAAAGCCTCAACTTTGCACGGCCTGGGGAACGCTCTTCCTCATGTCCAGCAATCCCCACGTCAAAACCTTTCTCAGCAGAGGCAGGCACCCTCTCCCTTGTACTAGATAGCTCGGCAGAGCCCTCCGAGAAACATGCTGCGTCATTCAGCTTGAACGTGGGACGCGGAGGGGAGAGTACGCTTTCTCCCCGTTTGGAGGCGCCTTGCGCTTGGCTTCAAAGCTGCCTGAACAGCACTAGCGGCCCGACGTCTCTGCACGGCAGGATTGTCGTTGTGGGCCGAGGCTGCGTGTTCTCTCAAAGCGAAAACCGTGCTGGCAATACCTTTCTAGAAACTCCTCCCACGGCACCACATGTTCAGCTCCGGCCGAACGAAAGGTGACCTCAGGCCTCAAGGTAAGTTCCAGTGTTTCACGTCGGGGGAGTTGGGTGTGCAGGGGTTTCCATGAGGCCATACTCCACCACGGAGTGCCTTAACTCTGCGACGCTCCTGGGGGCACACAGGATAGGAGCTCGTTCGCCAATTTCGCAGGATGACTTCTCTCCGTGCCGGAACGGCGGCTCCTGGCTTCTGAGGAACCTTAGCCTAAACAGGCCCCTGGAGAAAGCTCTTCACGTTCATAGCAAGGGCAACGTACTGCTCTCTGGCTTGCCTGGGTTGAGTGCCCCAGTCGTCAAAGAGCCTCGCGAAGGCAGTGCTGCGCAGACTCCCTTTGCCAGTCGCACGGCCTCCTTGACTGAAAGAGAACTGCAGTGCCAGAAGGCTCCGTGCTGACGACTGGCTCCAGGAGGAGACTCGGGACAGCACTCTCACAGAAGCGAAAGCTGGGCTGTGGGCCCAGCCTGAGGACCAGCACGTTTTCCACACTTAACACAGCTAAGGCATGAGCCAGACGACAGCCTTGGTCACTGAGGCCTATCTAAGGTACTGCCATACTTACCCACTAGATCCCACGCAGAGGTCCCTGTGCCCAACAGGGCCTCCACGGAAGGGCCCTGTTCCTCCCGTGTGTTTCCTTGAGGGAATCAGAAACCACTGAGGATAACTTCGTGAGCTCTCCTCTGAAACTGGGCGACCCTGGGCAAACCTTATTCCCCTCCGTGGTAGACGAGACAGTTGCGGGTCCTAAGCTGCCTGAAGCACACTCCTCGCGCCCACCTTCTCTTTGCTGCCGGAAGGCCTCACATAAGAGGCCTGAGTTTACTCGTGACGGAAGCCGTCTGAGTGTACTCGTGTGAGGCCTGCTGCTCTCAGTTCCTTGCTGGGAGCTTCAGCAAGAGCACTCTGGAGCTCGCCGAGTAAAGAATTGTGAGCCCCCCCCGGCCTCAAGTAAAAGTCCAGATTTCCCCCGTCAGTAACACCTCGGAGTGCCATAGGAGCGAAGAAGCATGCGTTAACGGAATGCTTCAACAGTGCTAGGGATTTATTTCACGAGACACTGTGCACTCACGTTCGTTGTAAGAACTGTCAAAGGGCACTGTATGCCGTCCAACCCCTCTGTTGCGTTTGAGCCACAGGAAGTAAATGCATTCGTTTGATTAAGCTCCGTGAACGTGCAACGACGATGGCGAAGCGCTGCCCTGTTCGCTCGAAAGCTCTCGTTTGTACGGCCTTCCAACGGCCTCAGGGTACGCACTTCTAAACAGCCTTACATTCCATGCTGGTGTGCCCCCAATTAGGAATTTGGGCTCTTCTGTGAGACACCAATGTGCGTCCCAAATTAAACCGGGGGGCTCCCCCAGGACGTCTGCGGACGGCAGTCGGTTGCCAGCTGTTTACTTCCAGCCGGAGAAAGAAAAAGAGGACAGCTTCCCCAGGGACGATTCTGGACCCTTGGGACCATCCAGAATCACCAAAGCCTCAACTTTGCACGGCCTGGGGATCGCTCTTCCTCATGTCCGGCAATCCCCACGTCAAAACCTTTCTCAGCAGAGGCAGGCACTCTCTCCCTTGTACTAGATAGCTCGGCAGAGCCTTCCGAGAAACATGCTGCGTCATTCAGCTTGAACGTGGGACGCGGAGGGGAGAGTACGCTTTCTCCCCGTTTGGAGGCACCCTGCGCTTGGCTTCAAAGCTGCCTGAACAGCACTAGCGGCCCGACGTCTCTGCACGGCAGGATTGTCCTTGTGGGCCGAGGCTGCGTGTTCTCTCAAAGCGAAAACCGTGCTGGCAATACCTTTCTAGAAACTCCTCCCACGGCACCACATGTTCAGCTCCGGCCGAACGAAAGGTGACCTCAGGCCTCAAGGTAAGTTCCAGTGTTTCACGTCGTGGGAGTTGGGTGTGCAGTGGTTTCCATGAGGCCATACTCCACCACGGAGTGCCTAAACTCTGCGACGCCCCTGGGGGCACACAGGATAGGAGCTCGTTCGCTAATTTCGCAGGATGACTTCTCTCCGTGCCGGAACGGCGGCTCCTGGCTTCTGAGGAACCTTAGCCTAAACAGGCCCCTGGAGAAAGCTGTTCACGTTCATAGCAAGGGCAACTTACTGCTCTCTGGCTTGCCTGGGTTGACTGCCCCAGTCGTCAAAGAGCCTCGCGAAGGCAGTGCTGCGCAGACTCCCTTTGCCAGTCGCACGGCCTCCTTGACTGAAAGAGAACTGCAGTGCCAGAAGGCACCGTGCTGACGACTGGCTTCAGGAGGAGACTCGGGACAGCACTCTCACAGAAGCGAAAGCTGGGCTGTGGGCCCAGCCTGAGGACCAGCCCGTTTTCCACACTTAACACAGCTAAGGCATGAGCCAGACGACAGCCTTGGTCACTGAGGCCTATCTAAGGTACTGCCATACTTACCCACTAGATCCCACGCAGAGGTCCCTGTGCCCAAAAGGGCCTCCACGGAAGGGCCCTGTTCCTCCCGTGTGTTTCCTTGAGGGAATCAGAAACCACTGAGGATAACTACGTGAGCTCCGTTTTGAAACTGGGCGACCCTGGGCAAACCTTATTCCCCTCCGTGGTAGACGGGACAGTTGCGGGTCCTAAGCTGCCCGAAGCACACTCCTCGCGCCCACCTTCTCTTTGCTGCCGGAAGGCCTCACATAAGAGGCCTGAGTTTACTCGTGACGGAAGCCGTCTGAGTGTACTCGTGTGAGGCCTGCTGCTCTCAGTTCCTTGCTGGGACCTTCAGAAAGGGCACTGCCTCCACCAAGGTCCGCCCTTGCTACGCCTGTGGGCTTTAGTCTATTCAGAACTGTGCAGTGCCCCAGGAATATCAGGACTTCAGTTGCAGCCAGGATGCAAACGACAGTCTCCTGGAGGCAGGGTGACTTCAGGCAGGAGGTCCTGGATGGAATGCGAAGCCGAAGGCTGCTCTCAGTGCAGCTCAGACTAGGGCAATGCGTAAGACTTGGAGGTATGTGGGATGTGCCAGAATGGTCCTCGGGAACGTTAGGGAGTGCTGGGGAAGTTAAGCTGCTCCAAGACAGAGTACTGTGCGTTTCCCTGCCCTCGGCATACACACAGAGAGGCTCCAAAGGGCTTCGGGACTGGATGTTGCTTACGAGACCCAGGGCTGCCTTTGGGTACTCAGTGTTCCTGCTGGGATCAGGGTGCCCACGCGAGCCTCCTAGGTGTCCAAAAAACCGTGCTGCCGCTAAAGGTATGCAGAGCAGAAGCCACGGCCTCATGGAAAGTGCTGCATGCCTCCGCTTCCGCACGGCAAATCAGGGCCCTACCACCAGGCATGTGTTCATGCTGGGTGTCCCGTTAGCGACACAGCACCGTAAGACGCTGACTCCTCGAGCAGAGCGACTTCAAGTACGAGATCCTCGACGTATTCAAAGCAGAGGGTTTTCTCATGGCAGCTCACACGTGGGCCTTGACAAAACTTCCTGGGCACTTCGAACTCACCAGAAATGTGGTCTTGAGGCTGTTCGTGGGCTGTGGAAACCTAGCTCTCCTCAAAGAACGTGCAGTGGTTTGCCCATCACTTGGCACGCACAAAGGGCCTCCGAGGGAACGACCAAAGGGCCTCGACGTTGCTCAGCAGGCCTACAGGGGCCTGGAGGTACTCAGTGACCTTGGAGGGAAAATGATGCACACCCGAGGTGCCCAGGTGTCCGCACAAGGGTATGTCCTTTAACGTAAAGCAGAGCAGCGACATAGAACTCATGGAAACTGCTGCATGCCTCGCTTTCTGCATGCCTACTCAGGGCCTAAGCTGGATGCCAGTTCTCACTTTGAGTTTCTCTTTAGCTCCAGAGCGTGTCAGGCTGACCACCACCACAGCCAAGGAAGCACCTGCTCTACAAAGAGCAAACTCGTTGTTTTCCCAGAAGCATTGTTACAGGGTATACAGGCCTGTCAACAGCAGGGAATTGTCAGGTAGCTTCAAGGCAGCATGAGTGCAGCCTTCAAAATGAGAAAGCAAGGCTAGTTCCAACAGGCCTAACTCCCAGGCATGTGTTCATGCTGGGTGTCCCGTGACGGACAGAGCATGGTTAGATGCTGACCTACTCCTCGTGCAGAGTGACATTAGGTACGAAGTCCTCGACGTATTCAAAGCAGAGGGTTTTCTCATGGCAGCTCACACCAGGGCCATGACAAAGACGAGCTGGGCATTTCGGACTCAGCAGAAATGTGGTCTTGAGGCTGTTCGAGGGCTCTGGAAATGTAGCTCTCCTTAAGGAACGTGCAGTGTAATGCCCATCACTCGGCACACAGAGAGCCTCTGAGGGACCGACCAATGTTCCTCGAAGTTGCTCAGCCAGGCCAGAGGGTTCTGGAGGTACTCAATGACATTGGAAGGAAAAATGCACATCCGAGGGCCTAGGAGTCCTCTAAATGGTACTTCCTTTAAAACAAAACAGAACAGCGACTACGACCGCATGGAAACAGGTGCATGCCTCCCTTCCTGCAAGGCTACTCAGGGCCAAAGTTGGAGGTAAGTTCTCACGTTGAGTTTCCCTTTAGCTCTAGAGCATGCCAGGCTGAGCCACACCGCGGCCATGGAAACACCAGGTTTAGCCGGAGGAAACTCATTTCTCTTCCCAGAAGCATGCATAAATGGTCTACAGGCCTGTCAACAGCAGTGAATGTCAGGTAGCTTCAAGGCACCATGACTGCAGCCTGCAAAACGGTAAGCAAGTCTAGTTCCAGCAGGCCCCAGTTTCCATGGGCACACACAACATATATCCCTGTGGTTTCTAAGAAGTCAAAAGAGACACAGGTTTCCCAGTGTTTCCTTCCCTGAATCAACTTCTCGACGTAGGGTGTTCTGCATCAACGGAACTGCCTCAACCAAGGAACACCGTAGCTACGCCTCATGGCCTGTGGCTCTTCAAAAGCCTGCAGTGGAACAGGAAGAACAGGACTTAAATTGCAGGAAGAACGCAAGCCGACTTTCTCTTGGAGGCAGGGTGACTTCAGGCAGGAGGTCCTAGATGGAATGCGAAGCCGAGGGTTTCTCTCAGTGAAACTCGGACTAGGGCAATGTGGAAGACTTTGACGGCATGTGGGACGTGCCAGAACGGTGTTTGTGAACGTGTCGGAGTGCTGCGGAAATTAAGCTGCTTCAAAAGAGAGTGCAGTGCGTTTCCCTACACTGGGCCTACACAGAGTGGCTCCAAAGGGCTACGGTTCTGGATGTTGCTTAGCAGACCCAGCAGGGCCTGTGGGTACTCAGTGTTCCTGCTGGGAACAGTGTGCCCACGCGAGCCTCCTAGGTGTCCAGAAAACTGTGCTGTCGCTAAAGATACGCAGAGTAGAGGCCACGGCCTCATGGAAACTGCTGCACGCCTCCGCTTCTGCTCGTCAAATCAGGGCCTAACCTCTAGGCGTGTGTTCATGCTGGGTGTCCCGTTAGCGACAGAGCATGGTAAGATGCTGACTTTCTCTTCGAGCCGAGTGACTTCAGGTACGAGGTCCTCGAAGTATTCAAAGCGGTGGGTTTTCTCATGGCATCTCACACAAGGGTCATGACAAAGAATTCCTGGGCATTTCCGACTCACCAGGAATGTGGTCCTGACGCTCTTTGAGGACTCTGGAAATATAGCTCTCCTCAAGGAACGAGCAGTGTGTTGCCCATCACTCGGTACGCGCACAGGGTCTCCGAGGGACAGACCAATGGGCCTCGATGTTGCTCACCCGGTCCACATGGGTCTGGCGGTATACTCAGTGACATAGGAGGGAAAATGATGCACACCCGGGGGGCCTAGGGGTCGTCAAAATGATACTCCCTTTAAAATAAAGCAGAAAAGCGACTAAGAACTCATGGAAAGGGCTGCATGTCTCCCTTTCTGCAAGGCTATACAGGGCCTAACCTGGAGGTAAGTTCTCACGTTGACTTTCCATTTAGCTGTAGAGCATGGCTGGCTGAGCCCCACCACGGCCATGGAAGCACCCTGTTTAACCAGAGGAAACTCATTTTTCTCCCAGAATCATTCCTACAAGTTCTACATGCCTGGCAACAGCAGTGAATGTCAGGTAGCTTCAATGCAGCATGATTACAGCCTTCCAAATGGGAAAGCAAGGCTAGTTCCAACAGGCCCCCGTTTCCATGGGCACACACAGCATATATCCCTGTGGTTTCTAACAAGTCAAAAGACACACACGTTACGCAGTGTTTCCTTCCCTGAATCAACATCCCGAGGTAGGGTGTTCTGCATCAAGGGAAATGCCTGAACCAAGGAACGCCGTAGCTACGACTCTGGGCCTGGGGCTATTCAGAAGCCTGCAGTTCCACAGGAAGAACACGACTTAAATTGCAGTACGACCGCAAGGCGACTTTCTCTTGGAGGCAGGGTGACTTCAGGCAGGAGGTCCTAGATGGAATGCGAAGCCGAGGGTTTCTCTCAGTGCGGCTCAGACTAGGGCAATGCGGAAGACTTCGACGGCATGTGGGACGTGCCAGAACGTTGTTCGGGAACGTGTGGGAGTGCTGGGGAAATTAAGATGCTCCAAAAGAGGGTGCAGTGCGTTGCCCCACACTCGGCATACACACAGTGGCCCTAAAGTGCTACGGGCCTGGATGTTGCTTAGCAGACCCAGGGGGGCCTGTGGGTACTCAGTGTTCCTGCCGGTAACAGGGTGCCACGTGAGCCTCCTAGGTGTCCAGAAAACTGTGCTGCCATTAAAGATATGCAGAGCAGAGGCCCTGGCCTCATTCAAACTGCTGCACGCCTCCGCTTCTGCACAGCAAATCAGGGCCCTACCTCCAGGCATGTGTTCATGCTGGGTGTCCCGTGACCGACAGAGCATGGTTAGATGCTGACTTTCTCCCCGAGCAGAGTGACTTCAGGTACGAGGTCCTCGACGTATTCAAAGCAGAGTGGTTTCTCATGGCAGCTCACCCTAGGGCCATGCCAAACACTTCCTGGGCATTTCGAACTCAACAGAAATGTGGTCTTGAGACTGTTGAAGGGCTCTGGAAATGTAGCTCTCCTTAAGGAACGTGCAGTGTGTTGCCCATCACTCGGCACACACAGAGGGCCTCCGAGGGACCGACCAATGGGCTTCGAAGTTGCTCACCCGGGCAGGAGGGTTCTGGAGGTACTCAATGACATTGGAGGGAAAAATGCGCATCCGAGGGCTAGGAGTCGTCTAAGGGGTACTTCCTTTAAAATAAAGCAGAACAGCGACTACCACCACATGGAAACAGCTGCATGCCTCTCTTTCTGCATGGCTATGCAGGACCTAACCTGGAGGTAAGTTCTCACGTTGAGTTTCCCTTTAGCTCTAGAGCGTGCCAGGCTGAGCCACACCGCAGCCATGGAAACACCAGGTTTAGCGAGAGGAATCTCATTTTTCTTCCCAGAAGCATGCCTACAGCAGCTACAGGCCTGTCAACAGCAGTGAATGTCAGGTGGCTTCAAGGCAGCATGTCTGCAGCCTTCAAAACCGGAAGTAAGGCGACTTCCAGCAGGCCCCAGGTTCCATCGGCACACGCAGCATATATCCCTGTGGTTTCTAAGAAGGCAAAAGAGACACAGTTTACCCAGTGTTTCCTTCCGTGACTCAACTTCTCGAAATAGGGTGTTCTGCATCAAGGGAACTGCCTCAACCAAGGAACGCCGTAGCTATGCCTCATGGTCTGTGTCTATTGAAAAGCCTGCAGTGCCCAAGGAGGAATAGGACTTCAATTGCAGTAAGTCGACAAGCCGACTTTCACTTGGAGGCACGGTGACTTAAGGCAGGAAGTCCTCTATCGAATTCGAAACCGAGGGTTTCTCTCAGTGCATCTGAGACTAGGGTAATGCGTAAGACTTCGACGGCATGTTGGACGTGTCAGAATGGTGTTCGTGGACGTGTGGGAGTGCTGGGGTAATTAAGGTCCTCCAAAAGAGAGTGCAGTGCGTTTCCATACACTCGGCATACACAGAGTGGCTACAAAGGGCTACGGTTCTGCATGTGGCTTAGCAGACCCAGGGGTCCTGTGGGTAATCCCTATTCCTGCCGGTAACAGGGTGCCCACGCGAGCCTCCTAAGTGTCCTGAAAACCGTACTGCCATTATAGAAATGCAGAGCAGCGGCTATGGCCTCATGGCATCTGCTGCAGGCCTCTGCTTCTGCACGACAAATCAGGGCCATACATCCAGGCATGTGCTCACGCTGAGTGTCCCCTTAGTGACTCAACATGGTAGGAAGCTGACTTTCTCCTCGAGCACAGTGACTTCAGGTACGACGTCCTCGAAATATTCACAGCACAACGTTTTCTCATGGCAGCTCAGCCCAGGGCCATGACAAAGACGTCCAGTGCACGTTGGACTCACCAGAAATGTGGTCTTGAGGCTGTTCGAGGGCTCTGGAAATGTAGCTCTCCTTAAGGAACGTGCAGTGGGTTGCCCATCACTCGGCACACACAGAAGGCCTCTGAGGGACAGACCAATGGGCCTCAATGGTGCTCAGCCGGCCCACAGGGGTCTGGAGGTACTCAGTGACCTTGGAGGGAAAATGATGCACACCCGAGAGGCCTAGGAGTCCTCAAAAGGGTACTCCCTTTAAAATAAAGCAGAAAAGCGGCTAAGAACTCATGGAAACAGCTGCATGCCTCCCTTTCTGCACGGCTATTCAGGGCCTAACCTGGAGGTAAGTTCTCACGTTGAGTATCCCTTTACCTGTAGAGCATGGCAGGCTGAGTCCCACCGCGGCCATGGAAGCACCCGGTTTAGCAAGAGAAAACTCATTTTTCTCCCAGAAGCATGCGTACAGGGGCTACAGGCCTGTCAACAGCAGTGAATGTCAGGTAGATTCAAGTCAGTATGATGGCAGCCTTCAAAACGGGAAGCAAGTCTAGTTCCAGCAGGCCCCAGTTTCCATGGGCACACGCAGCATATACCCCTGTGGTTTCTAACAAGTCAAAAGAGACACAGGTTACCCAGTGTTTATTTCCCTGAATAAACTTCTCGAAATAGGCTGTTCGGCATCAAGGGAACTGCCTCAAGCAAGGAACGCCGTAGCTAGGCCTATGGGCCTGTGGCTATTCAAAAGGCTGCAGTGCCACAGGAGTAACAGGACTTAAATTGCAGTAAGACCGCAAGCCGACTTTCTCTTTGAGACACGGTGACTTCAGGCAGGAGGTCCTTGATGGAATGCGAAGCCGAGGGATTCTCTCAGTGCAGCTCAGACTAGGGCAATGCGTAAGACTTCGACGGCATGTTGGATGTGCCAGAACGGTGTTCGTGAACGTGTGGGAGTGCTGGGGAAATTAAGCTGCTCCAAAAGACAGTGCAGTGCGTTTCCCTACACTCGGCATACACAGTTGCTCCAAAGGGCTACGGGCCTAGATGTTGCTTAGCAGACCCAGAGGGCCCTGTGTGTACTCAGTATTCCTGCCGGGAACAGTGTGCCCACGCGAGCCTCCTAGGTCCCCGGAAAACTTTGCTGCCGGTAAAGACATGCAGAGCAGACACCACGGCCTCAGGGAAACTGCTGCATGCCTCCGCTTCTGCACGACAAGTCAGGGCCTAACTCCCAGGCATGTGTTCATGCTGGGTGTCCCGTGACGGACAGAGCATGGTTAGATGCTGACCTACTCCTCGCGCAGAGTGACATTAGGTACGAAGTCCTCGACGTATTCAAAGCAGAGGGTTTTCTCATGGCAGCTCACACCAGGGCCATGACAAAGACGAGCTGGGCATTTCGGACTCAGCAGAAATGTGGTCTTGAGGCTGTTCGAGGGCTCTGGAAATGTAGCTCTCCTTAAGGAACGTGCAGTGTAATGCCCATCACTCGGCACACAGAGAGCCTCTGAGGGACCGACCAATGTTCCCCGAAGTTGCTCAGCCAGGCCAGAGGGTTCTGGAGGTACTCAATGACATTGGAAGGAAAAATGCACATCCGAGGGCCTAGGAGTCCTCTAAATGGTACTTCCTTTAAAACAAAGCAGAACAGCGACTACGACTGCATGGAAACAGGTGCATGCCTCCCTTCCTGCAAGGCTACTCAGGGCCAAAGTTGGAGGTAAGTTCTCACGTTGAGTTTCCCTTTAGCTCTAGAGCATGCCAGGCTGAGCCACACCGCGGCCATGGAAACACCAGGTTTAGCCGGAGGAAACTCATTTCTCTTCCCAGAAGCATGCATAAATGGTCTACAGGCCTGTCAACAGCAGTGAATGTCAGGTAGCTTCAAGGCACCATGACTGCAGCCTGCAAAACGGTAAGCAAGTCTAGTTCCAGCAGGCCCCAGTTTCCATGGGCACACACAACATATATCCCTGTGGTTTCTAAGAAGTCAAAAGAGACACAGGTTTCCCAGTGTTTCCTTCCCTGAATCAACTTCTCGACGTAGGGTGTTCTGCATCAACGGAACTGCCTCAACCAAGGAACACCGTAGCTACGCCTCATGGCCTGTGGCTCTTCAAAAGCCTGCAGTGGAACAGGAAGAACAGGACTTAAATTACAGGAAGAACGCAAGCCGACTTTCTCTTGGAGGCAGGGTGACTTCAGGCAGGAGGTCCTAGATGGAATGCGAAGCCGAGGGTTTCTCTCAGTGAAACTCGGACTAGGGCAATGTGGAAGACTTTGACGGCATGTGGGACGTGCCAGAACGGTGTTTGTGAACGTGTCGGAGTGCTGCGGAAATTAAGCTGCTTCAAAAGAGAGTGCAGTGCGTTTCCCTACACTGGGCCTACACAGAGTGGCTCCAAAGGGCTACGGTTCTGGATGTTGCTTAGCAGACCCAGCAGGGCCTGTGGGTACTCAGTGTTCCTGCTGGGAACAGTGTGCCCACGCGAGCCTCCTAGGTGTCCAGAAAACTGTGCTGTCGCTAAAGATACGCAGAGTAGAGGCCACGGCCTCATGGAAACTGCTGCACGCCTCCGCTTCTGCTCGTCAAATCAGGGCCTAACCTCTAGGCGTGTGTTCATGCTGGGTGTCCCGTTAGCGACAGAGCATGGTAAGATGCTGACTTTCTCTTCGAGCCGAGTGACTTCAGGTACGAGGTCCTCGAAGTATTCAAAGCGGTGGGTTTTCTCATGGCATCTCACACAAGGGTCATGACAAAGAATTCCTGGGCATTTCCGACTCACCAGGAAGGTGGTCCTGATGCTCTTTGAGGACTCTGGAAATATAGCTCTCCTCAAGGAACGAGCAGTGTGTTGCCCATCACTCGGTACGCGCACAGGGTCTCCGAGGGACAGACCAATGGGCCTCGATGTTGCTCACCCGGTCCACATGGGTCTGGCGGTATACTCAGTGACATAGGAGGGAAAATGATGCACACCCGGGGGGCCTAGGGGTCGTCAAAATGATACTCCCTTTAAAATAAAGCAGAAAAGCGACTAAGAACTCATGGAAAGGGCTGCATGTCTCCCTTTCTGCAAGGCTATACAGGGCCTAACCTGGAGGTAAGTTCTCACGTTGACTTTCCATTTAGCTGTAGAGCATGGCTGGCTGAGCCCCACCACGGCCATGGAAGCACCCTGTTTAACCAGAGGAAACTCATTTTTCTCCCAGAATCATTCCTACAAGTTCTACATGCCTGGCAACAGCAGTGAATGTCAGGTAGCTTCAATGCAGCATGATTGCAGCCTTCCAAATGGGAAAACAAGGCTAGTTCCAACAGGCCCCCGTTTCCATGGGCACACACAGCATATATCCCTGTGGTTTCTAACAAGTCAAAAGACACACACGTTACGCAGTGTTTCCTTCCCTGAATCAACATCCCGAGGTAGGGTGTTCTGCATCAAGGGAAATGCCTGAACCAAGGAACGCCGTAGCTACGACTCTGGGCCTGGGGCTATTCAGAAGCCTGCAGTTCCACAGGAAGAACACGACTTAAATTGCAGTACGACCGCAAGGCGACTTTCTCTTGGAGGCAGGGTGACTTCAGGCAGGAGGTCCTAGATGGAATGCGAAGCCGAGGGTTTCTCTCAGTGCGGCTCAGACTAGGGCAATGCGGAAGACTTCGACGGCATGTGGGACGTGCCAGAACGTTGTTCGGGAACGTGTGGGAGTGCTGGGGAAATTAAGATGCTCCAAAAGAGGGTGCAGTGCGTTGCCCCACACTCGGCATACACACAGTGGCCCTAAAGTGCTACGGGCCTGGATGTTGCTTAGCAGACCCAGGGGGGCCTGTGGGTACTCAGTGTTCCTGCCGGTAACAGGGTGCCACGTGAGCCTCCTAGGTGTCCAGAAAACTGTGCTGCCATTAAAGATATGCAGAGCAGAGGCCCTGGCCTCATTCAAACTGCTGCACGCCTCCGCTTCTGCACAGCAAATCAGGGCCCTACCTCCAGGCATGTGTTCATGCTGGGTGTCCCGTGACCGACAGAGCATGGTTAGATGCTGACTTTCTCCCCGAGCAGAGTGACTTCAGGTACGAGGTCCTCGACGTATTCAAAGCAGAGTGGTTTCTCATGGCAGCTCACCCTAGGGCCATGCCAAACACTTCCTGGGCATTTCGAACTCAACAGAAATGTGGTCTTGAGACTGTTGAAGGGCTCTGGAAATGTAGCTCTCCTTAAGGAACGTGCAGTGTGTTGCCCATCACTCGGCACACACAGAGGGCCTCCGAGGGACCGACCAATGGGCTTCGAAGTTGCTCACCCGGGCAGGAGGGTTCTGGAGGTACTCAATGACATTGGAGGGAAAAATGCGCATCCGAGGGCTAGGAGTCGTCTAAGGGGTACTTCCTTTAAAATAAAGCAGAACAGCGACTACCACCACATGGAAACAGCTGCATGCCTCTCTTTCTGCATGGCTATGCAGGACCTAACCTGGAGGTAAGTTCTCACGTTGAGTTTCCCTTTAGCTCTAGAGCGTGCCAGGCTGAGCCACACCGCAGCCATGGAAACACCAGGTTTAGCGAGAGGAATCTCATTTTTCTTCCCAGAAGCATGCCTACAGCAGCTACAGGCCTGTCAACAGCAGTGAATGTCAGGTGGCTTCAAGGCAGCATGTCTGCAGCCTTCAAAACCGGAAGTAAGGCGACTTCCAGCAGGCCCCAGGTTCCATCGGCACACGCAGCATATATCCCTGTGGTTTCTAAGAAGGCAAAAGAGACACAGTTTACCCAGTGTTTCCTTCCGTGACTCAACTTCTCGAAATAGGGTGTTCTGCATCAAGGGAACTGCCTCAACCAAGGAACGCCGTAGCTATGCCTCATGGTCTGTGTCTATTGAAAAGCCTGCAGTGCCCAAGGAGGAATAGGACTTCAATTGCAGTAAGTCGACAAGCCGACTTTCACTTGGAGGCACGGTGACTTAAGGCAGGAAGTCCTCTATCGAATTCGAAACCGAGGGTTTCTCTCAGTGCATCTGAGACTAGGGTAATGCGTAAGACTTCGACGGCATGTTGGACGTGTCAGAATGGTGTTCGTGGACGTGTGGGAGTGCTGGGGTAATTAAGGTCCTCCAAAAGAGAGTGCAGTGCGTTTCCATACACTCGGCATACACAGAGTGGCTACAAAGGGCTACGGTTCTGCATGTGGCTTAGCAGACCCAGGGGTCCTGTGGGTAATCCCTATTCCTGCCGGTAACAGGGTGCCCACGCGAGCCTCCTAAGTGTCCTGAAAACCGTACTGCCATTATAGAAATGCAGAGCAGCGGCTATGGCCTCATGGCATCTGCTGCAGGCCTCTGCTTCTGCACGACAAATCAGGGCCATACATCCAGGCATGTGCTCACGCTGAGTGTCCCCTTAGTGACTCAACATGGTAGGAAGCTGACTTTCTCCTCGAGCACAGTGACTTCAGGTACGACGTCCTCGAAATATTCACAGCACAACGTTTTCTCATGGCAGCTCAGCCCAGGGCCATGACAAAGACGTCCAGTGCACGTTGGACTCACCAGAAATGTGGTCTTGAGGCTGTTCGAGGGCTCTGGAAATGTAGCTCTCCTTAAGGAACGTGCAGTGGGTTGCCCATCACTCGGCACACACAGAAGGCCTCTGAGGGACAGACCAATGGGCCTCAATGGTGCTCAGCCGGCCCACAGGGGTCTGGAGGTACTCAGTGACCTTGGAGGGAAAATGATGCACACCCGAGAGGCCTAGGAGTCCTCAAAAGGGTACTCCCTTTAAAATAAAGCAGAAAAGCGGCTAAGAACTCATGGAAACAGCTGCATGCCTCCCTTTCTGCACGGCTATTCAGGGCCTAACCTGGAGGTAAGTTCTCACGTTGAGTATCCCTTTACCTGTAGAGCATGGCAGGCTGAGTCCCACCGCGGCCATGGAAGCACCCGGTTTAGCAAGAGAAAACTCATTTTTCTCCCAGAAGCATGCGTACAGGGGCTACAGGCCTGTCAACAGCAGTGAATGTCAGGTAGATTCAAGTCAGTATGATGGCAGCCTTCAAAACGGGAAGCAAGTCTAGTTCCAGCAGGCCCCAGTTTCCATGGGCACACGCAGCATATACCCCTGTGGTTTCTAACAAGTCAAAAGAGACACAGGTTACCCAGTGTTTATTTCCCTGAATAAACTTCTCGAAATAGGCTGTTCGGCATCAAGGGAACTGCCTCAAGCAAGGAACGCCGTAGCTAGGCCTATGGGCCTGTGGCTATTCAAAAGGCTGCAGTGCCACAGGAGTAACAGGACTTAAATTGCAGTAAGACCGCAAGCCGACTTTCTCTTTGAGACACGGTGACTTCAGGCAGGAGGTCCTTGATGGAATGCGAAGCCGAGGGATTCTCTCAGTGCAGCTCAGACTAGGGCAATGCGTAAGACTTCGACGGCATGTTGGATGTGCCAGAACGGTGTTCGTGAACGTGTGGGAGTGCTGGGGAAATTAAGCTGCTCCAAAAGACAGTGCAGTGCGTTTCCCTACACTCGGCATACACAGTTGCTCCAAAGGGCTACGGGCCTAGATGTTGCTTAGCAGACCCAGAGGGCCCTGTGTGTACTCAGTATTCCTGCCGGGAACAGTGTGCCCACGCGAGCCTCCTAGGTCCCCGGAAAACTTTGCTGCCGGTAAAGACATGCAGAGCAGACACCACGGCCTCAGGGAAACTGCTGCATGCCTCCGCTTCTGCACGACAAGTCAGGGCCTAACTCCCAGGCACGTGTTCATGCTGGGTGTCCCGTGACGGACAGAGCATGGTTAGATGCTGACCTACTCCTCGCGCAGAGTGACATTAGGTACGAAGTCCTCGACGTATTCAAAGCAGAGGGTTTTCTCATGGCAGCTCACACCAGGGCCATGACAAAGACGAGCTGGGCATTTCGGACTCAGCAGAAATGTGGTCTTGAGGCTGTTCGAGGGCTCTGGAAATGTAGCTCTCCTTAAGGAACGTGCAGTGTAATGCCCATCACTCGGCACACAGAGAGCCTCTGAGGGACCGACCAATGTTCCCCGAAGTTGCTCAGCCAGGCCAGAGGGTTCTGGAGGTACTCAATGACATTGGAAGGAAAAATGCACATCCGAGGGCCTAGGAGTCCTCTAAATGGTACTTCCTTTAAAACAAAGCAGAACAGCGACTACGACTGCATGGAAACAGGTGCATGCCTCCCTTCCTGCAAGGCTACTCAGGGCCAAAGTTGGAGGTAAGTTCTCACGTTGAGTTTCCCTTTAGCTCTAGAGCATGCCAGGCTGAGCCACACCGCGGCCATGGAAACACCAGGTTTAGCCGGAGGAAACTCATTTCTCTTCCCAGAAGCATGCATAAATGGTCTACAGGCCTGTCAACAGCAGTGAATGTCAGGTAGCTTCAAGGCACCATGACTGCAGCCTGCAAAACGGTAAGCAAGTCTAGTTCCAGCAGGCCCCAGTTTCCATGGGCACACACAACATATATCCCTGTGGTTTCTAAGAAGTCAAAAGAGACACAGGTTTCCCAGTGTTTCCTTCCCTGAATCAACTTCTCGACGTAGGGTGTTCTGCATCAACGGAACTGCCTCAACCAAGGAACACCGTAGCTACGCCTCATGGCCTGTGGCTCTTCAAAAGCCTGCAGTGGAACAGGAAGAACAGGACTTAAATTACAGGAAGAACGCAAGCCGACTTTCTCTTGGAGGCAGGGTGACTTCAGGCAGGAGGTCCTAGATGGAATGCGAAGCCGAGGGTTTCTCTCAGTGAAACTCGGACTAGGGCAATGTGGAAGACTTTGACGGCATGTGGGACGTGCCAGAACGGTGTTTGTGAACGTGTCGGAGTGCTGCGGAAATTAAGCTGCTTCAAAAGAGAGTGCAGTGCGTTTCCCTACACTGGGCCTACACAGAGTGGCTCCAAAGGGCTACGGTTCTGGATGTTGCTTAGCAGACCCAGCAGGGCCTGTGGGTACTCAGTGTTCCTGCTGGGAACAGTGTGCCCACGCGAGCCTCCTAGGTGTCCAGAAAACTGTGCTGTCGCTAAAGATACGCAGAGTAGAGGCCACGGCCTCATGGAAACTGCTGCACGCCTCCGCTTCTGCTCGTCAAATCAGGGCCTAACCTCTAGGCGTGTGTTCATGCTGGGTGTCCCGTTAGCGACAGAGCATGGTAAGATGCTGACTTTCTCTTCGAGCCGAGTGACTTCAGGTACGAGGTCCTCGAAGTATTCAAAGCGGTGGGTTTTCTCATGGCATCTCACACAAGGGTCATGACAAAGAATTCCTGGGCATTTCCGACTCACCAGGAAGGTGGTCCTGATGCTCTTTGAGGACTCTGGAAATATAGCTCTCCTCAAGGAACGAGCAGTGTGTTGCCCATCACTCGGTACGCGCACAGGGTCTCCGAGGGACAGACCAATGGGCCTCGATGTTGCTCACCCGGTCCACATGGGTCTGGCGGTATACTCAGTGACATAGGAGGGAAAATGATGCACACCCGGGGGGCCTAGGGGTCGTCAAAATGATACTCCCTTTAAAATAAAGCAGAAAAGCGACTAAGAACTCATGGAAAGGGCTGCATGTCTCCCTTTCTGCAAGGCTATACAGGGCCTAACCTGGAGGTAAGTTCTCACGTTGACTTTCCATTTAGCTGTAGAGCATGGCTGGCTGAGCCCCACCACGGCCATGGAAGCACCCTGTTTAACCAGAGGAAACTCATTTTTCTCCCAGAATCATTCCTACAAGTTCTACATGCCTGGCAACAGCAGTGAATGTCAGGTAGCTTCAATGCAGCATGATTGCAGCCTTCCAAATGGGAAAGCAAGGCTAGTTCCAACAGGCCCCCGTTTCCATGGGCACACACAGCATATATCCCTGTGGTTTCTAACAAGTCAAAAGACACACACGTTACGCAGTGTTTCCTTCCCTGAATCAACATCCCGAGGTAGGGTGTTCTGCATCAAGGGAAATGCCTGAACCAAGGAACGCCGTAGCTACGACTCTGGGCCTGGGGCTATTCAGAAGCCTGCAGTTCCACAGGAAGAACACGACTTAAATTGCAGTACGACCGCAAGGCGACTTTCTCTTGGAGGCAGGGTGACTTCAGGCAGGAGGTCCTAGATGGAATGCGAAGCCGAGGGTTTCTCTCAGTGCGGCTCAGACTAGGGCAATGCGGAAGACTTCGACGGCATGTGGGACGTGCCAGAACGTTGTTCGGGAACGTGTGGGAGTGCTGGGGAAATTAAGATGCTCCAAAAGAGGGTGCAGTGCGTTGCCCCACACTCGGCATACACACAGTGGCCCTAAAGTGCTACGGGCCTGGATGTTGCTTAGCAGACCCAGGGGGGCCTGTGGGTACTCAGTGTTCCTGCCGGTAACAGGGTGCCACGTGAGCCTCCTAGGTGTCCAGAAAACTGTGCTGCCATTAAAGATATGCAGAGCAGAGGCCCTGGCCTCATTCAAACTGCTGCACGCCTCCGCTTCTGCACAGCAAATCAGGGCCCTACCTCCAGGCATGTGTTCATGCTGGGTGTCCCGTGACCGACAGAGCATGGTTAGATGCTGACTTTCTCCCCGAGCAGAGTGACTTCAGGTACGAGGTCCTCGACGTATTCAAAGCAGAGTGGTTTCTCATGGCAGCTCACCCTAGGGCCATGCCAAACACTTCCTGGGCATTTCGAACTCAACAGAAATGTGGTCTTGAGACTGTTGAAGGGCTCTGGAAATGTAGCTCTCCTTAAGGAACGTGCAGTGTGTTGCCCATCACTCGGCACACACAGAGGGCCTCCGAGGGACCGACCAATGGGCTTCGAAGTTGCTCACCCGGGCAGGAGGGTTCTGGAGGTACTCAATGACATTGGAGGGAAAAATGCGCATCCGAGGGCTAGGAGTCGTCTAAGGGGTACTTCCTTTAAAATAAAGCAGAACAGCGACTACCACCACATGGAAACAGCTGCATGCCTCTCTTTCTGCATGGCTATGCAGGACCTAACCTGGAGGTAAGTTCTCACGTTGAGTTTCCCTTTAGCTCTAGAGCGTGCCAGGCTGAGCCACACCGCAGCCATGGAAACACCAGGTTTAGCGAGAGGAATCTCATTTTTCTTCCCAGAAGCATGCCTACAGCAGCTACAGGCCTGTCAACAGCAGTGAATGTCAGGTGGCTTCAAGGCAGCATGTCTGCAGCCTTCAAAACCGGAAGTAAGGCGACTTCCAGCAGGCCCCAGGTTCCATCGGCACACGCAGCATATATCCCTGTGGTTTCTAAGAAGGCAAAAGAGACACAGTTTACCCAGTGTTTCCTTCCGTGACTCAACTTCTCGAAATAGGGTGTTCTGCATCAAGGGAACTGCCTCAACCAAGGAACGCCGTAGCTATGCCTCATGGTCTGTGTCTATTGAAAAGCCTGCAGTGCCCAAGGAGGAATAGGACTTCAATTGCAGTAAGTCGACAAGCCGACTTTCACTTGGAGGCACGGTGACTTAAGGCAGGAAGTCCTCTATCGAATTCGAAACCGAGGGTTTCTCTCAGTGCATCTGAGACTAGGGTAATGCGTAAGACTTCGACGGCATGTTGGACGTGTCAGAATGGTGTTCGTGGACGTGTGGGAGTGCTGGGGTAATTAAGGTCCTCCAAAAGAGAGTGCAGTGCGTTTCCATACACTCGGCATACACAGAGTGGCTACAAAGGGCTACGGTTCTGCATGTGGCTTAGCAGACCCAGGGGTCCTGTGGGTAATCCCTATTCCTGCCGGTAACAGGGTGCCCACGCGAGCCTCCTAAGTGTCCTGAAAACCGTACTGCCATTATAGAAATGCAGAGCAGCGGCTATGGCCTCATGGCATCTGCTGCAGGCCTCTGCTTCTGCACGACAAATCAGGGCCATACATCCAGGCATGTGCTCACGCTGAGTGTCCCCTTAGTGACTCAACATGGTAGGAAGCTGACTTTCTCCTCGAGCACAGTGACTTCAGGTACGACGTCCTCGAAATATTCACAGCACAACGTTTTCTCATGGCAGCTCAGCCCAGGGCCATGACAAAGACGTCCAGTGCACGTTGGACTCACCAGAAATGTGGTCTTGAGGCTGTTCGAGGGCTCTGGAAATGTAGCTCTCCTTAAGGAACGTGCAGTGGGTTGCCCATCACTCGGCACACACAGAAGGCCTCTGAGGGACAGACCAATGGGCCTCAATGGTGCTCAGCCGGCCCACAGGGGTCTGGAGGTACTCAGTGACCTTGGAGGGAAAATGATGCACACCCGAGAGGCCTAGGAGTCCTCAAAAGGGTACTCCCTTTAAAATAAAGCAGAAAAGCGGCTAAGAACTCATGGAAACAGCTGCATGCCTCCCTTTCTGCACGGCTATTCAGGGCCTAACCTGGAGGTAAGTTCTCACGTTGAGTATCCCTTTACCTGTAGAGCATGGCAGGCTGAGTCCCACCGCGGCCATGGAAGCACCCGGTTTAGCAAGAGAAAACTCATTTTTCTCCCAGAAGCATGCGTACAGGGGCTACAGGCCTGTCAACAGCAGTGAATGTCAGGTAGATTCAAGTCAGTATGATGGCAGCCTTCAAAACGGGAAGCAAGTCTAGTTCCAGCAGGCCCCAGTTTCCATGGGCACACGCAGCATATACCCCTGTGGTTTCTAACAAGTCAAAAGAGACACAGGTTACCCAGTGTTTATTTCCCTGAATAAACTTCTCGAAATAGGCTGTTCGGCATCAAGGGAACTGCCTCAAGCAAGGAACGCCGTAGCTAGGCCTATGGGCCTGTGGCTATTCAAAAGGCTGCAGTGCCACAGGAGTAACAGGACTTAAATTGCAGTAAGACCGCAAGCCGACTTTCTCTTTGAGACACGGTGACTTCAGGCAGGAGGTCCTTGATGGAATGCGAAGCCGAGGGATTCTCTCAGTGCAGCTCAGACTAGGGCAATGCGTAAGACTTCGACGGCATGTTGGATGTGCCAGAACGGTGTTCGTGAACGTGTGGGAGTGCTGGGGAAATTAAGCTGCTCCAAAAGACAGTGCAGTGCGTTTCCCTACACTCGGCATACACAGTTGCTCCAAAGGGCTACGGGCCTAGATGTTGCTTAGCAGACCCAGAGGGCCCTGTGTGTACTCAGTATTCCTGCCGGGAACAGTGTGCCCACGCGAGCCTCCTAGGTCCCCGGAAAACTTTGCTGCCGGTAAAGACATGCAGAGCAGACACCACGGCCTCAGGGAAACTGCTGCATGCCTCCGCTTCTGCACGACAAGTCAGGGCCTAACTCCCAGGCACGTGTTCATGCTGGGTGTCCCGTGACGGACAGAGCATGGTTAGATGCTGACCTACTCCTCGCGCAGAGTGACATTAGGTACGAAGTCCTCGACGTATTCAAAGCAGAGGGTTTTCTCATGGCAGCTCACACCAGGGCCATGACAAAGACGAGCTGGGCATTTCGGACTCAGCAGAAATGTGGTCTTGAGGCTGTTCGAGGGCTCTGGAAATGTAGCTCTCCTTAAGGAACGTGCAGTGTAATGCCCATCACTCGGCACACAGAGAGCCTCTGAGGGACCGACCAATGTTCCTCGAAGTTGCTCAGCCAGGCCAGAGGGTTCTGGAGGTACTCAATGACATTGGAAGGAAAAATGCACATCCGAGGGCCTAGGAGTCCTCTAAATGGTACTTCCTTTAAAACAAAGCAGAACAGCGACTACGACTGCATGGAAACAGGTGCATGCCTCCCTTCCTGCAAGGCTACTCAGGGCCAAAGTTGGAGGTAAGTTCTCACGTTGAGTTTCCCTTTAGCTCTAGAGCATGCCAGGCTGAGCCACACCGCGGCCATGGAAACACCAGGTTTAGCCGGAGGAAACTCATTTCTCTTCCCAGAAGCATGCATAAATGGTCTACAGGCCTGTCAACAGCAGTGAATGTCAGGTAGCTTCAAGGCACCATGACTGCAGCCTGCAAAACGGTAAGCAAGTCTAGTTCCAGCAGGCCCCAGTTTCCATGGGCACACACAACATATATCCCTGTGGTTTCTAAGAAGTCAAAAGAGACACAGGTTTCCCAGTGTTTCCTTCCCTGAATCAACTTCTCGACGTAGGGTGTTCTGCATCAACGGAACTGCCTCAACCAAGGAACACCGTAGCTACGCCTCATGGCCTGTGGCTCTTCAAAAGCCTGCAGTGGAACAGGAAGAACAGGACTTAAATTACAGGAAGAACGCAAGCCGACTTTCTCTTGGAGGCAGGGTGACTTCAGGCAGGAGGTCCTAGATGGAATGCGAAGCCGAGGGTTTCTCTCAGTGAAACTCGGACTAGGGCAATGTGGAAGACTTTGACGGCATGTGGGACGTGCCAGAACGGTGTTTGTGAACGTGTCGGAGTGCTGCGGAAATTAAGCTGCTTCAAAAGAGAGTGCAGTGCGTTTCCCTACACTGGGCCTACACAGAGTGGCTCCAAAGGGCTACGGTTCTGGATGTTGCTTAGCAGACCCAGCAGGGCCTGTGGGTACTCAGTGTTCCTGCTGGGAACAGTGTGCCCACGCGAGCCTCCTAGGTGTCCAGAAAACTGTGCTGTCGCTAAAGATACGCAGAGTAGAGGCCACGGCCTCATGGAAACTGCTGCACGCCTCCGCTTCTGCTCGTCAAATCAGGGCCTAACCTCTAGGCGTGTGTTCATGCTGGGTGTCCCGTTAGCGACAGAGCATGGTAAGATGCTGACTTTCTCTTCGAGCCGAGTGACTTCAGGTACGAGGTCCTCGAAGTATTCAAAGCGGTGGGTTTTCTCATGGCATCTCACACAAGGGTCATGACAAAGAATTCCTGGGCATTTCCGACTCACCAGGAAGGTGGTCCTGACGCTCTTTGAGGACTCTGGAAATATAGCTCTCCTCAAGGAACGAGCAGTGTGTTGCCCATCACTCGGTACGCGCACAGGGTCTCCGAGGGACAGACCAATGGGCCTCGATGTTGCTCACCCGGTCCACATGGGTCTGGCGGTATACTCAGTGACATAGGAGGGAAAATGATGCACACCCGGGGGGCCTAGGGGTCGTCAAAATGATACTCCCTTTAAAATAAAGCAGAAAAGCGACTAAGAACTCATGGAAAGGGCTGCATGTCTCCCTTTCTGCAAGGCTATACAGGGCCTAACCTGGAGGTAAGTTCTCACGTTGACTTTCCATTTAGCTGTAGAGCATGGCTGGCTGAGCCCCACCACGGCCATGGAAGCACCCTGTTTAACCAGAGGAAACTCATTTTTCTCCCAGAATCATTCCTACAAGTTCTACATGCCTGGCAACAGCAGTGAATGTCAGGTAGCTTCAATGCAGCATGATTGCAGCCTTCCAAATGGGAAAGCAAGGCTAGTTCCAACAGGCCCCCGTTTCCATGGGCACACACAGCATATATCCCTGTGGTTTCTAACAAGTCAAAAGACACACACGTTACGCAGTGTTTCCTTCCCTGAATCAACATCCCGAGGTAGGGTGTTCTGCATCAAGGGAAATGCCTGAACCAAGGAACGCCGTAGCTACGACTCTGGGCCTGGGGCTATTCAGAAGCCTGCAGTTCCACAGGAAGAACACGACTTAAATTGCAGTACGACCGCAAGGCGACTTTCTCTTGGAGGCAGGGTGACTTCAGGCAGGAGGTCCTAGATGGAATGCGAAGCCGAGGGTTTCTCTCAGTGCGGCTCAGACTAGGGCAATGCGGAAGACTTCGACGGCATGTGGGACGTGCCAGAACGTTGTTCGGGAACGTGTGGGAGTGCTGGGGAAATTAAGATGCTCCAAAAGAGGGTGCAGTGCGTTGCCCCACACTCGGCATACACACAGTGGCCCTAAAGTGCTACGGGCCTGGATGTTGCTTAGCAGACCCAGGGGGGCCTGTGGGTACTCAGTGTTCCTGCCGGTAACAGGGTGCCACGTGAGCCTCCTAGGTGTCCAGAAAACTGTGCTGCCATTAAAGATATGCAGAGCAGAGGCCCTGGCCTCATTCAAACTGCTGCACGCCTCCGCTTCTGCACAGCAAATCAGGGCCCTACCTCCAGGCATGTGTTCATGCTGGGTGTCCCGTGACCGACAGAGCATGGTTAGATGCTGACTTTCTCCCCGAGCAGAGTGACTTCAGGTACGAGGTCCTCGACGTATTCAAAGCAGAGTGGTTTCTCATGGCAGCTCACCCTAGGGCCATGCCAAACACTTCCTGGGCATTTCGAACTCAACAGAAATGTGGTCTTGAGACTGTTGAAGGGCTCTGGAAATGTAGCTCTCCTTAAGGAACGTGCAGTGTGTTGCCCATCACTCGGCACACACAGAGGGCCTCCAAGGGACCGACCAATGGGCTTCGAAGTTGCTCACCCGGGCAGGAGGGTTCTGGAGGTACTCAATGACATTGGAGGGAAAAATGCGCATCCGAGGGCTAGGAGTCGTCTAAGGGGTACTTCCTTTAAAATAAAGCAGAACAGCGACTACCACCACATGGAAACAGCTGCATGCCTCTCTTTCTGCATGGCTATGCAGGACCTAACCTGGAGGTAAGTTCTCACGTTGAGTTTCCCTTTAGCTCTAGAGCGTGCCAGGCTGAGCCACACCGCAGCCATGGAAACACCAGGTTTAGCGAGAGGAATCTCATTTTTCTTCCCAGAAGCATGCCTACAGCAGCTACAGGCCTGTCAACAGCAGTGAATGTCAGGTGGCTTCAAGGCAGCATGTCTGCAGCCTTCAAAACCGGAAGTAAGGCGACTTCCAGCAGGCCCCAGGTTCCATCGGCACACGCAGCATATATCCCTGTGGTTTCTAAGAAGGCAAAAGAGACACAGTTTACCCAGTGTTTCCTTCCGTGACTCAACTTCTCGAAATAGGGTGTTCTGCATCAAGGGAACTGCCTCAACCAAGGAACGCCGTAGCTATGCCTCATGGTCTGTGTCTATTGAAAAGCCTGCAGTGCCCAAGGAGGAATAGGACTTCAATTGCAGTAAGTCGACAAGCCGACTTTCACTTGGAGGCACGGTGACTTAAGGCAGGAAGTCCTCTATCGAATTCGAAACCGAGGGTTTCTCTCAGTGCATCTGAGACTAGGGTAATGCGTAAGACTTCGACGGCATGTTGGACGTGCCAGAATGGTGTTCGTGGACGTGTGGGAGTGCTGGGGTAATTAAGGTCCTCCAAAAGAGAGTGCAGTGCGTTTCCATACACTCGGCATACACAGAGTGGCTACAAAGGGCTACGGTTCTGCATGTGGCTTAGCAGACCCAGGGGTCCTGTGGGTAATCCCTATTCCTGCCGGTAACAGGGTGCCCACGCGAGCCTCCTAAGTGTCCTGAAAACCGTACTGCCATTATAGAAATGCAGAGCAGCGACTATGGCCTCATGGCATCTGCTGCAGGCCTCTGCTTCTGCACGGCAAATCAGGGCCATACATCCAGGCATGTGCTCACGCTGAGTGTCCCCTTAGTGACTCAACATGGTAGGAAGCTGACTTTCTCCTCGAGCACAGTGACTTCAGGTACGACGTCCTCGAAATATTCACAGCACAACGTTTTCTCATGGCAGCTCAGCCCAGGGCCATGACAAAGACGTCCAGTGCACGTTGGACTCACCAGAAATGTGGTCTTGAGGCTGTTCGAGGGCTCTGGAAATGTAGCTCTCCTTAAGGAACGTGCAGTGGGTTGCCCATCACTCGGCACACACAGAAGGCCTCTGAGGGACAGACCAATGGGCCTCAATGGTGCTCAGCCGGCCCACAGGGGTCTGGAGGTACTCAGTGACCTTGGAGGGAAAATGATGCACACCCGAGAGGCCTAGGAGTCCTCAAAAGGGTACTCCCTTTAAAATAAAGCAGAAAAGCGGCTAAGAACTCATGGAAACAGCTGCATGCCTCCCTTTCTGCACGGCTATTCAGGGCCTAACCTGGAGGTAAGTTCTCACGTTGAGTATCCCTTTACCTGTAGAGCATGGCAGGCTGAGTCCCACCGCGGCCATGGAAGCACCCGGTTTAGCAAGAGAAAACTCATTTTTCTCCCAGAAGCATGCGTACAGGGGCTACAGGCCTGTCAACAGCAGTGAATGTCAGGTAGATTCAAGTCAGTATGATGGCAGCCTTCAAAACGGGAAGCAAGTCTAGTTCCAGCAGGCCCCAGTTTCCATGGGCACACGCAGCATATACCCCTGTGGTTTCTAACAAGTCAAAAGAGACACAGGTTACCCAGTGTTTATTTCCCTGAATAAACTTCTCGAAATAGGCTGTTCGGCATCAAGGGAACTGCCTCAAGCAAGGAACGCCGTAGCTAGGCCTATGGGCCTGTGGCTATTCAAAAGGCTGCAGTGCCACAGGAGTAACAGGACTTAAATTGCAGTAAGACCGCAAGCCGACTTTCTCTTTGAGACACGGTGACTTCAGGCAGGAGGTCCTTGATGGAATGCGAAGCCGAGGGATTCTCTCAGTGCAGCTCAGACTAGGGCAATGCGTAAGACTTCGACGGCATGTTGGATGTGCCAGAACGGTGTTCGTGAACGTGTGGGAGTGCTGGGGAAATTAAGCTGCTCCAAAAGACAGTGCAGTGCGTTTCCCTACACTCGGCATACACAGTTGCTCCAAAGGGCTACGGGCCTAGATGTTGCTTAGCAGACCCAGAGGGCCCTGTGTGTACTCAGTATTCCTGCCGGGAACAGTGTGCCCACGCGAGCCTCCTAGGTCCCCGGAAAACTTTGCTGCCGGTAAAGACATGCAGAGCAGACACCACGGCCTCAGGGAAACTGCTGCATGCCTCCGCTTCTGCACGACAAGTCAGGGCCTAACTCCCAGGCACGTGTTCATGCTGGGTGTCCCGTGACGGACAGAGCATGGTTAGATGCTGACCTACTCCTCGCGCAGAGTGACATTAGGTACGAAGTCCTCGACGTATTCAAAGCAGAGGGTTTTCTCATGGCAGCTCACACCAGGGCCATGACAAAGACGAGCTGGGCATTTCGGACTCAGCAGAAATGTGGTCTTGAGGCTGTTCGAGGGCTCTGGAAATGTAGCTCTCCTTAAGGAACGTGCAGTGTAATGCCCATCACTCGGCACACAGAGAGCCTCTGAGGGACCGACCAATGTTCCTCGAAGTTGCTCAGCCAGGCCAGAGGGTTCTGGAGGTACTCAATGACATTGGAAGGAAAAATGCACATCCGAGGGCCTAGGAGTCCTCTAAATGGTACTTCCTTTAAAACAAAGCAGAACAGCGACTACGACTGCATGGAAACAGGTGCATGCCTCCCTTCCTGCAAGGCTACTCAGGGCCAAAGTTGGAGGTAAGTTCTCACGTTGAGTTTCCCTTTAGCTCTAGAGCATGCCAGGCTGAGCCACACCGCGGCCATGGAAACACCAGGTTTAGCCGGAGGAAACTCATTTCTCTTCCCAGAAGCATGCATAAATGGTCTACAGGCCTGTCAACAGCAGTGAATGTCAGGTAGCTTCAAGGCACCATGACTGCAGCCTGCAAAACGGTAAGCAAGTCTAGTTCCAGCAGGCCCCAGTTTCCATGGGCACACACAACATATATCCCTGTGGTTTCTAAGAAGTCAAAAGAGACACAGGTTTCCCAGTGTTTCCTTCCCTGAATCAACTTCTCGACGTAGGGTGTTCTGCATCAACGGAACTGCCTCAACCAAGGAACACCGTAGCTACGCCTCATGGCCTGTGGCTCTTCAAAAGCCTGCAGTGGAACAGGAAGAACAGGACTTAAATTACAGGAAGAACGCAAGCCGACTTTCTCTTGGAGGCAGGGTGACTTCAGGCAGGAGGTCCTAGATGGAATGCGAAGCCGAGGGTTTCTCTCAGTGAAACTCGGACTAGGGCAATGTGGAAGACTTTGACGGCATGTGGGACGTGCCAGAACGGTGTTTGTGAACGTGTCGGAGTGCTGCGGAAATTAAGCTGCTTCAAAAGAGAGTGCAGTGCGTTTCCCTACACTGGGCCTACACAGAGTGGCTCCAAAGGGCTACGGTTCTGGATGTTGCTTAGCAGACCCAGCAGGGCCTGTGGGTACTCAGTGTTCCTGCTGGGAACAGTGTGCCCACGCGAGCCTCCTAGGTGTCCAGAAAACTGTGCTGTCGCTAAAGATACGCAGAGTAGAGGCCACGGCCTCATGGAAACTGCTGCACGCCTCCGCTTCTGCTCGTCAAATCAGGGCCTAACCTCTAGGCGTGTGTTCATGCTGGGTGTCCCGTTAGCGACAGAGCATGGTAAGATGCTGACTTTCTCTTCGAGCCGAGTGACTTCAGGTACGAGGTCCTCGAAGTATTCAAAGCGGTGGGTTTTCTCATGGCATCTCACACAAGGGTCATGACAAAGAATTCCTGGGCATTTCCGACTCACCAGGAATGTGGTCCTGACGCTCTTTGAGGACTCTGGAAATATAGCTCTCCTCAAGGAACGAGCAGTGTGTTGCCCATCACTCGGTACGCGCACAGGGTCTCCGAGGGACAGACCAATGGGCCTCGATGTTGCTCACCCGGTCCACATGGGTCTGGCGGTATACTCAGTGACATAGGAGGGAAAATGATGCACACCCGGGGGGCCTAGGGGTCGTCAAAATGATACTCCCTTTAAAATAAAGCAGAAAAGCGACTAAGAACTCATGGAAAGGGCTGCATGTCTCCCTTTCTGCAAGGCTATACAGGGCCTAACCTGGAGGTAAGTTCTCACGTTGACTTTCCATTTAGCTGTAGAGCATGGCTGGCTGAGCCCCACCACAGCCATGGAAGCACCCTGTTTAACCAGAGGAAACTCATTTTTCTCCCAGAATCATTCCTACAAGTTCTACATGCCTGGCAACAGCAGTGAATGTCAGGTAGCTTCAATGCAGCATGATTGCAGCCTTCCAAATGGGAAAGCAAGGCTAGTTCCAACAGGCCCCCGTTTCCATGGGCACACACAGCATATATCCCTGTGGTTTCTAACAAGTCAAAAGACACACACGTTACGCAGTGTTTCCTTCCCTGAATCAACATCCCGAGGTAGGGTGTTCTGCATCAAGGGAAATGCCTGAACCAAGGAACGCCGTAGCTACGACTCTGGGCCTGGGGCTATTCAGAAGCCTGCAGTTCCACAGGAAGAACACGACTTAAATTGCAGTACGACCGCAAGGCGACTTTCTCTTGGAGGCAGTGTGACTTTAGGCAGGAGGTCCTAGATGGAATATGAAGCCGAGGGTTTCTCTCAGTGCGGCTCAGACTAGGGCAATGCGGAAGACTTCGACGGCATGTTGGACGTGCCAGAATGGTGTTCATGAACGTGTGGAAGTGCTGGGGAATTTAAGCTGCTCAAAAAGAGAGTGCAGTCATTTCCCTATCCTCGGCATACACACAGAGTGGCTCTAAAGGGCTACGGGTCTGGATGCTTTTTAGCAGACCCAGGGGGGCCTGTGGGTACTCAGTGTTCCTGCCGGCAACACGGTGCCCAAGCGAGCCTCCTAGGTGTCCAGAAAACTGTGCTGCCGCTAAAGGTATGCAGAGCAGAGACCACGGCCTCTTTGAAACAGCTGCACACCTCCGGTTCTGCATGGCAAATCAGGGCCCTACCACCAGGCACGTGTTCATGCTGGGTGTCCCGTTAGCGACACAGCATGGTAAGATGTTTAGTTCATCCTCGAGTGGAGTGACTTCAGGTACAAGGTCCTCGAAGAATTCAAAGCAGAGTTTTTCTCATGGCAGCTCATATCAGAGCCATGACAAAGACTTCCAGGGCTCGTCGGACTCACCTGAAATGTGACCCTGAGGCTGTTCGAGGGCTCTGGAAATGTAGCTCTCCTTAAGAAACATGCAGTGTGCTGCCCATCACTTGGCACACACAGAGGGCCTCTGAGTGCCCAACCAATCGGCCGCAATGATGCTCAGCAGGCCCACACGGGTCTGGAGGTACTCAGTGACACTGGAGGGAAAATGATGCCCACCCGAGGGGCTAGGAATCCTCTAGAGGGTACTTCCTGTCAAATAAAGCAGAACAGCGACTAAGACCACAAGGAAACGGCTGCATGCCTCCCTTTCTGCACGGCTATATAGGGCCTAACCTGGAGCCAAGTTCTCACGTTGAGTTGCCCTTTATCTCTAGAGCGTGGCAGGCTGAACCTCACGACGGCCACGGAAGTACCCGGTTTAGACAGAGGAAGCTCATTTTTTTTCCAGAAGCATGCCTATAGGGTCTACAGGCCTGTCAACAGTAGTGAATATCAGGTAGCTTCAAGGCAGCATGACTGCAGCTTTCAAAACCGGAAGCAAGGCTACTTCCAGCAGGCCCCAGTTTCCATGTGCACATACAGCATATATCCCTGTGGTTTCTAAGAAGTCAAAAGAGACACAGGTTTCCCAGTGTTTTCTTCCGTGAATCAATTTCTCGAAGTAGGGTGTTCTGCATCAACGGAACTGCCTCAACAAAGGAACACCATAGCTATGCCTCTTCGCCTGCGGCTATTCAAAAGCCTGCAGTGAAACAGGAAGAGCAGGACTTAAATTGCAGTAAGAACGCAAGCCGACTTTCTCTTGGAGGCACGGTGACTTCAGGCAGGAGGTCCTAGATGGAATGCGAAGCCGAGGGTTTCTCTCAGTGAAACTCAGACTAGGGCAATGCTGAAGACTTCGAGGGCATGTGGGCCGTGCCAGAACGGTGTTCGTGAACGTGTGGGAGTGCAGGGGAAATTAAGCTGCTCCAAAAGACAGTGCAGTGCGTTTCCCTACACTCGGCATACACTGAGTGGCTCCAAAGGGCTACGGGCCTGGATGTTGCTTAGCAGACCCAGAGGGGCCTGTTGGTACTCAGTATTCCTGCCGGGAACAGGGTGCCCACACGAGCCTCTTAGGTCTCCATAAAACTGTGTTGCCATTAAGGATATGCAGAGCAGAGACCACGGCCTCATGGAAACTGCTGCACGTCTCTGCTTCTGCACTACAAATCAGGGCCTAACCTCCAATCATGTGTTCATGCTGGGTGTCCCGTTAGTGACACAGCATGGTAAGATGCTGACTTCCTCCTCGAGCAGAGTGACTTCAGGTACGTGGTCCTTGAAGTTTTCAAAGCAGAGTGTTTTCTCATGGCAGCTCACACGTGGGCCATGACAAAGACTTCCAGGGCATATCGGACTCACCAGAATCCTGGGCCTGAGGCTGTTCAAGGGCTCTGGAAATGTACCTCTCCTTAAGGAACATGCAGTGTGTTGCCCAGCCCTCGGTACACACAGGGCCTCCGAAGGACCCACCAATGGGTCTCGATGTTTCTCAGCTGGCCCACAGGACTCTGGAGGTACTCAGTGACATTGGAGGGAAAATGATGCACACCCGAGGGGCTAGGCATCCTCTAAAAGGTACTTCCTATAAAATAAAGCAGAACAGCGACTAAGACCGCATGGAAAGAGCTGCATGCCTCCCTTTCTGTACAAAACTTCCTGGGCACTTCGGACTCACCAGAAATGTGGTCTTGAGGCTGTTCGTGGGCTCTGGAATTGTAGCTCTCAAGGAACGTGAAGTGTGTTGCCCATCACTTGGCATGCACAGAGTGGCTCCGAGGGACAGACCAATGGGCCACGATGTTGCTCAGCCGGCCCACAGGTGTCTATAGGTATTCAGTGTCCTTGGAGGGAAAACGATGCACACACGAGGCACCTAGAGTCCTTAAATGGGTACTTCCTTTAAAATATAGCAGAACAGCGACTTAGAACTCATGGAAACAGCTGAATGCCTCCCTTTCTGCACAGCTACTCATGGCCTAACCTGGAGGCAAGTTCTCACGTTGAGCTTTAGAGGTTGGCAGGCTGAGCCACACTGCTGTCATGGAAACACCTGGTTTAGCCAGAGGAAACTCATTTTTCTCCCAGATGCATGTGTACAGGGGCTACAGGCCTGTCAACAGCAGTGAATGTCAGGTAGCTTCAAGGCAGTATGACTGCAGCCTTCAAAACGGGAAGCAAGGCTATTTCCAGCATGTCCCAGTTTCCATGGCCACATGCAGCATATATTCCTGTGGTTTCTAAGAAGTCAAAAGAGACAACAGTTTTCTCAGTGTTTCCTTCCCTGAATCAACTTCTCGAAGTAGGGTGTTCTGCATCAAGGGAACTTCTTCTACCAAGGAACACTGTAGCTACGCCTCTGGGCCTGTGGCTATTCAAAAGTTTGCAGTGGAACATGAAGAACAGGACTTAAATTGCAGTAAGAACGCAAGGTTACGTTCTCTTGGAGGCAGTGGGACTTCAGGCATGAGGTCCTAGATGGAATGTGAAGCCGGGCACCAACACCATGAACACTGTCTCTATGGGCACTGTCACCATGAGAACTTTCACCAGGGGCACTACCACAATGGGCACTGTTACCATGGTATATGCCACCATGGGCATGGTCACCATGGGCACTGTCACCATGGGCACTGCCACCCTGAGCATTGTCACAATTAGCACTCTCAGCATGGGCACTATGACCGTGAGCATGCTTAGTGTGGTAAATGTCACCATGGGCACTGTCACCATAAGCACTGTCACCATTTGCACTGCTACCATAAGCACCATCAGCATAAGCACTGTCACCATGGGCACTGTCAACATGGGCACTGCCACCATGTGTACTTTCACCATGCGCATTGTCACCATGGGCACTATTCCCACGGGTACTGTTACCGTGAGCACTATCAATATGGGCACTGTCACCATGAGCACTTTCACCATGGGCACTACCCCAGTGGGCACTGTCACCATGGTAAGTGACACACTGGGCAGAGTCACAATGGGCACTGTCATGGTGGGCACTGTTACCGTGGGCACTGCCACCATAAGCACTGTCACCATGGGCACTGTCACCATGTGCACTGCCACCATGGGCCCTGTCACTGTGCACAATGTCACAATGGGCACAGCCACCATGTGCAATGTCGCCATGGGCACTGAAACCATGGTCACTCTCACCATGAGCACTGTTACCATGGGCACTGTCACAATGAGCGCTCTCGTCATTTGCACTGCTACCATAAGCACTATCAGCATAAGCACTGTCACCATGGGCACTGTCAACGTGGGCTCTGCCACTGTGAGCACTCTCACCTTGAGCACTGCAACAAGGAGAACTGTCACCATGGGCACTGCCACCATGAGCACACTCACCATGGGTACTATTACCATGAACAATTTCACCATGGGTAGTGTCACCATTTTGCACTGTGACTATGTGTAATACCACTATGGGCACTGTCACCATTGGTACTATCATTGTGAGCACTGTCACCATGCATGTTGTCCCCATGGGTACTGTCACCATGCGCACACCACCATGTGCACTGTCACCAGGGGCACTATCACCGTGAGCTCTGTCACCACGGGCACCTTCATCATGGGCACTATCACCTTGAGCACCATCACCATGAGCACTTTCACCATCGGCACTCAGACCATGTGCACTGTAACCATGTGCACTGCCAGCGTGGGCACTGCCATCAGGAGCACGATCACCATGAGCACTGCCACCATGAGGGCTTTCACCATAAGCACTGCCACCATGGGCATGGTAACCATGGGCACTATCACTGTGAGCACTCTCACCATGGGCACTGCCACCATGGGCACTATCACCGTGAGCACTGTCACCATGAATGATGTCATCGTGTGCACTGTCAGCATGGGTACTATCAATGATAGGACTAACACCGTAAGCACTGTCATCATGAGCAATGTCACCATGAGCAGCATCACGATGGGCACTGCCACCATGGGCACTATCACGGTGTGCACTGTCACCATGAGCACTGTCATCGTGAGCACTTTCAATATGTGAATTACCACTGTGAGCACTGTCACCGTGATCCCTATCACCATGAGCACTGTTATCATGGGCACTGCCACGATGGGCACTATCACCGTGAGCACTGTCACCATGAGCCCTATCACCGTGAGAACTGTCACCATGGGAAGTATCACAGTGAACACTGTCACTATGGGCACTATCACTGTGAGCACTATCCCCTTGAGAAATATCACCGTGAGCACTGTCACAATGAGTACTGTCACCATGTGCACTGTAACTATTGGCACTATTACCGGAAGCACTATCACCATAAGCGCTGTCACCATGTGCCATGTCACCATGGGCACTCTCACCACTTTGCACTGTCACCATATGCACTACCATCATGGGCACTGTCACCATGGGCACTATCACCGAATTCACTATCACCATGGATCCTGTCACCATGGGCACTGTCACGATGGGCACAGCCACCATGTGCAATGTCACCATGGGGATTATCATCGTGAGCACTGTAAAAATGGGCACAGCTATCATGGGCACTGTCACCATAGGCACAGTCACCATGGGCACTGTCAACATGTTCTTTGCCACAATGTGCACTTTTACAGTGGTAACTGCCATCATGTGCAGAGTCACCATGTTCACTATCACCAAGAGCAATGCCACCTTGAGCAATGCCACCATGAACACTTTCACTATGAGAACTGTAACCATGGGTCCTGCCACAATGGGCCCTTTCAGCATGAGTACTGTCACCATGGGTTTTGTCCCCATGGGCACTGTCACCATGAGCACTGGCACCATGGGCACTGGCACCATTGGGACTGTCATCACTAGCACTGTAACCACGGACAGTTTCACCATGAGCAGTATCACCGTGGTAACTGTCACCATGGGCACTGTCACCATGGGCACTATATCCATGGGCACTGTCATAGTGGACACTGTCACCATGGACACTGCCATAATGAGCACTATCACCATGAGCACTGCTACCATGAGTACTATCAGCATAAGCACGCTCAACATGCACACCGTCACGATGGGCACACCGTCACGATGGGCAGTGCCACCATGGGCACTGTCACCATGAGCAGTGTCACCATGGTCTTTGCCACAGTGTGCACTGTTACAATGGGAACTGCCACCATGTGCACTGTTACCATGAACACTGTCACCGTGAGCACTGTCATCGTGGTCACTGTCACTATGGGAATTTTCACTGTGAGCACTGTGATCAAGGGCACTGTCATCATGAACAGTTTCACCACGAGCACTGCCACCATGAGCACTGTCACCTTGGGCACTGCCACCATGTGCACTGTCACCATGAGCACTGTCACCACGTGCAATGCTACCATGGGCACTTTCACCAAGAGAACTGTCATCATGGGTATTGTCACCATAGGCACCATCAAAATGAGCACTATCTCCGTGAGCAATGTCACCATTGTCACTTTCACCATGGGCAATGTCACCATGAGCAGTGTAACCTTGGGCACTGCCACCAAGGGCACTATCACAGTGTGCACTGTCACCGTGAGCAATATCACCATGACCACTATCACCATGGGGACTATCACCAAGGGCACTGTTACCGTGAGCCCTATCACAGTGAGAACTGTCACCATGGGAACTATCACCGTGAGCACTGTCACCAAAGCACTGTCATCATGGGCACTATCACCGTAAGAACTATCACCGTGAGCACTGTCAGAATGAGCATTTTCACCATGGGCACTGTCACCATTTTGCACTGCCAACATGTGAATTACCACCATGGGCACTGCCACTGTGAGCACTCTCACCTTGCGCACTGTGACAAGGAGAACTGTCACCATGGGCACTGCCACCATGAGCACACTCACCATGGGTAATACCACCATGGGCTCTGTCACCATGGGTACTATCATTGTGAGCACTGTCACCATGCATATTGTCACCATGGACACTGTCACCACGCGCACACCACCATGTGCACTGTTGCCATGTGCACCGTCACCGTGAGCTCTGTCACCAGGAGCACTTTCATCATGGGCACTATCACCGTGAGCACCGTCACCATGAGCACTTTCACCATCGGCACTCACACCATGTGCAATGTCACTGTGTGCACTGTCAGCATGGGCACTGCCACCATGAGCACTATCACCATGAGCACTGCCACTGTAAGGGCTTTCACCATAAGCACTGTCACCATGGGCACTGTAACCATGGGCACTATCACTGTGAGCACTGTCACCATGGGCACTATCAACATGGGCACTCTCAACGAGAGCACTGTCACCATGAGCACTGTCATCGTGTGCACTGTCAGTATGGGCACTATCACAGTGAGCACTGTCACCATGAGCACTGTAACTATGGGCACTATCACCGTGAGCACTATCACCATGAGAAATATCACTGTGACCACTGTCACCATGAGTACTGTCACCATGTGCACTGTTACCATTGGCACTATTACCGAAATCACTATCACCATAATCGCTGACACCATGAGCTATGTCACGATGGGCACTGTCACCACTTTGCACTATGACCATGTGCACTACCACCATGGGCAGTCACCATGGGCACTATCACCGAATTCACTGTCACCATGGGTACTTTCACCATGGACATGGTCACCATGAGAACGGCCACCATATGCAATGTCACCACGGGGATTATCATCGTGAGCACTGTAAAAATGGGCACTGCCATCCTGGGCACTGTCATCATGGGCACTGTCACCATGAGCACTGTCAACATGGTCTTTGCCACAATGTGCACTCTTACAATGGTAACTGTCACCATGTGCAGTGTCACCATGTGCACTGTCACCACGAGAAATGCCACCTTGGGCAATGCCACCATGAACACTGTCACTATGAGAACTGTAACCATGAGACCTGCCACCATGGGCAGTTTCACCATGAGTAATGTCAACATGGGTTTTGTCACCATGGGCACTGTCACCATGAACACTATCACCATGAGCATTGGCACCATGGGAACTGGCACCATTGGGCCTGTCACCACTAGCACTGTAACCATGGAGACTTTCACCATGAGCACTGTTACCGTAGTAACTGTCAGCATGGGCATTGTCACCCTGGGCACTGTTACCGTGGACACTGCCACAAGGAGCACTATCACCATGAGCACTGCTATCGTGAGTACTATCAGCATAAGCACTCTCAACATGCACACTGTCATGATGGGCAATGCCACCATGGGCACTGTCACCATGAGCAGTGTCACAATGGTCTTTGCCACAGTGTGCACTGTTACAATGGGAACTGCCACCATATGCATGGTAACCATGAGCACTGTCATCGTGGTGACTGTTACCATGGGAATTGTCACCGTGAGCACTGCAACAAAGGGCACTGTCACCATGAGCACTGTCACCACGCGCAATGCCACCATGGGCACTTTCACCATGAGAACTGTCATCATGGGTATTTTCACCATGAGCACCGTCACTGTGAGCACTATCTCCGTGAGCAATGTCACCATTGTCACTTTCACCATGGGCAATGTCTCCATGGGCAGTGACACCATGGGCACTGCCACCATGGGAACTATCATGGTGTGCACTGTCACTGTGAGCACTATCACCGTGAGCACTGTTACCGTGAGCCCTATCACAGTGAGAACTGTCACCATGGGAACTATCACCATGAGCACTGTCACCAAAGCACTCTCATCATGGGCACTATCACCGTGAGCACCGTCACCACGAGCACTGTCATCATGTGCACTGTCAGCATGCGCACCATCACCGTAAGGACTATCATTGTAAGCATTGTCACCATGAACACTGTCACCATGGGCAGCCTCACGATGGGCACTACCACAATGGGCACTATCACGGTGTGCACTGTCACAGTGAGCACTGTCACCATGCGCACTTTCAACATGTGCATTATCACTGTGAGCACTGTCACCATGAGTACTGTCACCGTGTGCACTGTAACCATTGACACTATTACCAGAAGCACTATCACCATAAGCGCTGTCACCATTAGCTATGTCACCATGGGCACTGTCAACACTTTGCACTCTCACCATGTGCACTACCACCATGGGCACTGTCACCATGGGCACTATCACCGAATTCACTATCACAATGGGTACTGCCACCATGGGCACTATCACCATGGGCACGGCCACCATGAGCACTGTCAACATGGTCTTTGCCGCAATGTGGACTGTTACAATGGTAACTGCCACCATGTGAAGTGTCACCATGTGCACTGTAACTACGAGCAATGCCACCTTGGGCAATGCTACCATGAACACTGTCACAATGAGAACTGTAACCATGAGTCCTGCCACCATGGGCACTTTCACCATGAGCACTGTCACCATGGGTTTTGTCACCATGGGCACTGTCACCATGGGCACTGACATCATTGGGAGTGTCACCACTAGCAGAGTAACCATGGACACTTTCACCGTGAGCACTGTCACCGTGGTTACTGTCATCATGGGCACTGTCACTGTGAGCATTGTCACCCTGAGCCCTGCCACCATGTGCACTGTTACAATGGGCACTGTCACTGTGAGCACTGTCATCGTGGTCACTATCACCATGGGAATTGTCACCATGAGCACTGTGACCATGGGCACTGTCCCATGAACAGTTTCACCATGAACACTGTCACCATGAGCACTGTCACCACGCGCAATGCCACCATGGGCACTTTCACCATGAGAACTGTCATCATGGGTATTTTCACCATGGGCACCGTCACTGTGAGCACTATCTCCATGAACAATGTCACCATTGTCACTTTCACCATGGGCAATGTCACCATGGGCAGTGTCACCGTGGGCATTGCCACCATGGGCACTATCACGGTGTGCACTGTCACCATGAGCACTGTCATCATGTGCACTGTCATCATGGGTACTATCACCGTAAGCACTGTCACCATGAGCAATGTCACCATGGGCACTGTCACCATGGGCAGCATCAAGATGGGCACTTCCACCATGGGCACTATCACGGTGTGCACTGTCACTGTGAGCACTGTCTTCGTGGTCACTGTCACCATGGAAATTGACACCGTGAGCTCTGCAACCAAGGGCACTGTCACTATGAACAGTTTCACCACAAGCACTGCCACCATGAGCACTGTCACCATGCGCACTTTCACCACGCGCACTGCCACCATGGGCACTTTCACCATGAGAACTGTCATCATGGGTATTTTAACCATGGGCATTGTCACCAAGAGCACTATCTCAGTGAGCACTGTCATGAATGTGTCACCATGTGCAATGTCCCCATGGGCATTTTCACCATGGGCACTGCCACCATGGGAACTATCATGGTGTGCACTGTCACAGTGAGCACTATCACCGTGAGCACTATCACCATGGGCACTATCACCGTGAGTACTGTTACCTTGAGCCCTATCAGAGTGAGAACTGTCACCATGGGAACTATCACCATGAGCACTGTCACCAAAGCACTGTCATCATGGGCACTATCACCGTAAGCACTATCACCATAAGCAGTGTCACAATGAGCATTGTCACCATGGGCACTGTCACCATTTTGCACTGTCAACATATGAACTACCACCATGGGCACTGTCACCATGGGCACTGCCATCATGGGCACAGCTAACATGGTAACTGTCACCATGGGCACTATCAACACGGGTACTGATACCATGGGCACTATCACTGTAGTCACTGTCACCATGGGCTCTGTCATAGTGGACACCATCAACATGGGCACGGACACTATGTGCATTCTCACAATGGGCACTATCACCATGAACACTGTCACCATGGGCACTGCCATCATGGGCACAGCCACCATGGTAAATATCAAATATCATGGGCACTATCAACACCGGCACTTTTACCGTGGGCACTGTTATAGTGGGCACTGTCACCATGGGCATGACCACTGTGAGTAATGTCACCATGGGCACTCTCACCATGGGCACTGTCCCCATGGGCACCAATACCATGAGCACTGTCACTATGGGCACTGTTACCATGAGAAGTTTCACCAGGGGCACTACCACAATGGGTACTGTCACCATGGTATATGCCACCATGGGCATGGTCACCATGTTGCACTGCCAACATGTGAACTACCACCATGGGCACTGTCACCATGAGCACTGTCACCATAGGCACTGTCACCATGGGCACTCTCAACATGGCCACTATCACCTTGAGCACTGGCACTATGGACATTTTAACCATTGGCACTTTCATCGTGAGCTCTGTTCCCATGGGCACTATGACCATGAGCACTGTCACCATGAGTACTGTCACCATGGGCACTATCACCATGAGTATTCTCACCATGGACAGTGTCACCATTTTCAAATGACACCATGGGCCCTACCACCATGGGCACTGTCATCATGGACACTATCACCATGAGCACTGTCACCATGTGTACTGTCAGCTTGGGAACTGTCTCCATGGGCACGGCCACCAAGTGTATTATTACCATGTGCACTATCACCATGAGAACTGTCACCATGTGCACTGTCACTGTGAGCACTGTCATTATAGGCACTGTCACCGTGAGCACTTTATCCAAGGGCACTTTCACAATGGGCACTGTAATCTTGGGCACTGTCACTATGGACACTCTCACCTTGGGCAATGTCAACATGGGAAGTATCACCTTGGGCATTGTCCACATTGGCACTGTCACTGTGGGCACTGCAACCGTGAGCACTATGAGCACCATGCCACCATGAGCAGTGTCACTGTGAGCAGTCACCGTGAGCAGTCACCATGAGCACAGTCACCATGGGCACTATCACTATGAGCAGTCTCACCATGGGCTGTGTCACCATTTTGCAATGACACCATGTGCCCTACCACCATTGGCACTCTCACCATGGGCACTATCACAGTGAGCGCTGTCACCATGTGCACTGTCACCATGTGCACTATCACTATGAGCACTGCCACAGTGAGCACTAGCACCATAAGCACTGTCACCATGGGCACTGTCACCAGGAGCACTATCACCATGGGTAATGTCACCATGGGCACTGCCACCATGAGCACTGTCACCATGAGCACTGTCACCATGGGTACTGTCATCATGGGCACTGTCACTGTGAGCACTATCACTGTGAGCACTGTGAGCCTGGGTGATCTCACCATGGGCATTTTCCCTGTGAGCACTGTCACCATGGAACTATAACCATGGGCACTGTCATGGTGGGAAGAGTCACTATGGGCCCTATCACCGTGAGCACTCTCAACATGGGCATTATCACCGTGAGCACTGTCTCCATGGGCACTATCACCATGAGCACTGTCACCATGGGCACTATCACCATGGGCACTCTCACCATGGGCAATGTCACTGTGAGAAATCTCACCATGGGCAGTGTCACCATGGGAACTTTCATCATGCGCATTGCCACTGTGAACACTGTCACCATGGGTACTGTGACTGGGCAATG
The DNA here is from genome assembly GCF_011762595.2 of Tursiops truncatus. Lineage (NCBI taxonomy): Eukaryota > Metazoa > Chordata > Mammalia > Artiodactyla > Delphinidae > Tursiops > Tursiops truncatus. The sequence continues at coordinate 58,718,273 of NC_047046.1, forward strand.
TCACCATGGGCACTGTCACCGTGTGCACCAACACCATAGTGTACGTCACCGTAGGCACTACAACCATGGGCACTATCACCATGAGCACTGCCACTGTGAGCAGTATCACCATAAGCACTGTCACCATGGGCTCTATCACCATGGGCACTGTCACCATGAGCACTCTCACCATGGGCACTGGAACCATGGGGACTCTCACCATGAGCACTGTCACCATGGTCACTGTCATCATGGGCACTGTCACCGTGAGCACTCCCACCATGGGCACTCTCATTGTTGGCACTCTCACCATGGACACTGTCATCGTGGACACTATCACCATGAACACTGCTACTGTGAGCACTATCACCATAAGCACTGTGACCATGGGCAATGTCACTATGGGTACTGCCACCATGGGCACTATCACCGTGTGCACTGTCACCATGGGCAATCTCACCATTGTGCACTAACCATGTGAACTACCACCATGGGTACTATCACATTGGGCACTATATCCATGAGCACTGTGATCAAGAGCACTGTCACCATGACAATTCTCATGGTGACAGTGCTCATGGTGACTGTACACTCGGTGATAGTGCCCATGGTAGCAGTGCCCATAGTGACAGTGCTCAAGGTGATAGTGCCCATGGTGACTGTGCTTATGGTGATAGTGTTCACGTTGGCAGTGCTCATGGTGATATTGCTCAGGTGGCAGTTCCCATGGTGACAGTGCCCACAGTGATAGTTCCCATGGTGACAGTGCCCGCAGTGATAGTGCCCATGGTGATCGTGCCCACGGTCACAGTGCCCATGGTGACAGTGCACATGGTGACAGTGCTCACTGTGATAGTGCCTATGGTGGCAGTGGCCACGGTAACAGTGCCCATGTTGACAGTTCTCATGGTTGCAGTGCCCATGGTGTCACTGCCCATGGTGACAGTGCTCACAGAGATAATGCCCATGGTGGCAGTGCACATAGTGGCAGTGCCTATGTTGACACTACCCATGGTGACAGTGCTCTCAGTGATAGTGTCTACAGTGAGAGTGCCCATGGTTTTAGTGCATATGGTGTCAGTGCAAAAGGCTGACAGTGCCCATGGTGACAGTACTCCCGGTGATAGTGTCAATGGTTTCAGTGCCCATGGTGACAGTGCTCATGGTTACAGTTCTCAAGGTGATAGTGCTCATGGTGATATTGCTCATGGTAACAGTGCCCATGGTGACGTTACTCTTGCTGACAGTACTCATGCTGACAGTGCTCATGGTTGCACTGGACAAGGTGATAGTGCCCATGGTGGCAGTGCTCATGGTGACATTGCTCAAGGTGGCAGTGCCAATGGTGACAGTGCCCACGGTGGCAGTGCTCATGGTGATCATGTTCACAGTGTCAATGCCCATGGTGACAGTGCTTATGGTGAAAGTGCTTACGGTGTTAGTGCTTATGGTGATAGTGCTCACGGTGATAGCACCCTGGGTGACAGTGCTCATGGTGACAGTGCCCATGGTGACAGTACTCATGGGGTCAGTGCTCAGGGTTGCAGTACCCATGGTGACAGGGTTCACAGTGACTCTGCTGATGGTGGTAGTGCCCATGGTGACAGTGCTATCGGTGACAGTGTCCATGGTGACTGTGCACACAGTGATAGCACCCATGGTGGCAGTGCCCATGGTGACAGTGCTCACGGTGATAGTACCCATGGTGGCAGTGCCCATGGTGACAGTGCCAATTGTGACAGTGCTCATGGTGATAGTGCACACGGTGGTAGTGCCCATAGTGAAAGTGCCCATGGAGACAGTGCCTATGGTGAAAGTGCCCAGGGTCACACTGCCCATGGTGACAGTGCTCATGGTGACAATGCCCATGGTGATGGTGCTCATGGTTAAACTGCCCATTGTGACAGTGCCCATGGTGATAGTGCCAGTGGTGACAGTGCTCACGGTGAAAGTGCCCATGGTGACATTGCCCACAGTGATAACGCTCAAGGTGACAGAGCTCACAGTGATAGTGGCCATGTTGACAGTGCCCTTGCTGAGAGTGCTCATGGTGATATTGCTCACGGTGACAGTGCCCATGGTGAGAGTGCTCATGTTGAGATTGCTCATGATGACAACACTCATGGTGGCAGTTCCCATGGTTACAATGCTCATTGTGGCAGTGCTCATGGTGATAGTGCTTATGTTGACAGTGCTCCCAGTGACACTGTCAATGGTTTCAGTGTCCATGGTGACAGTGCTTACAATGATATTGCTCACGGTGGCAGTGCTCCTGGTGACACTGCTCAGGGTGACAGTATGCACAGTTCCCATGGTGAGTGTGCCCACTGTGACTTTTCCCATGGTGACAGTGCCCACGGTCACAGTCTCCATGGTGAGAGTGTGCATGGAGACAGTGCACATTGTGACATTTCCCACAGTGAAAATGCCCATGGTGACAGTGCTAACGATGACAGTGCCAATGGTGACAGTGCCCATGGTGACAGTGCCCATGGTGATAGTGCCTATGGTGACAGTGCTCATGGTGACAGTGCCCATGGTGAGAGTTCTCATGGTGACAGTGCCCATGGTGACAGTGACCACAGTGACAATGCCCATGTTGACAGTGCTCACAATTAAAATGCTCATAGTGACAGTGCCCATGGTGATACTGCCCATGGGGTCAGTGCTCACAGTGAAAGTGCCCATGGTCACATTGCCCACTGTGATAGTGCACAAGGTGAGAGTGCTCACAGTCTTAGTGCCCATGGTGACAGTGCCCATGGTGGCAGTGCCCATGGTGACAGTACCCATGGTGATAGTGCTCATGGTGATAGAGCCCATGGTGACAGTGCCCATGGTGGCAGTGCCCATGGTGACCATGTTCACAGTATCAATGCCCATGGTGACATTGCTCATGGTGACAGTGCTTACGGTGAAAGTGCTTACAGTGCTAGTTCTTACGGTGATAGTGCTCATGGTGATAGCGCCCTGGTGACAGTGCTTATGGTGACAGTGCTCATGGTGAAAGTACCCATGGTGACATTGCTCATGGTGACAGTGATCATGGTGATAGTGCCCATGGTGACAGTGCTCATGGGGTCAGTGCTCAGGGTTGCAGTACCCATGGTGACAGGGTTCACAGTGACTGTGCCAATGGCGGCAGTGCCCATGGTGACAGTGCTCATGGTGACAGTGTCCATGGTGACAGTGACCACAGTGTCAGTGCTCACAGTGATAGTGCCCATGGTAACAGTGCCCATGGTGACAGTGCTCACGGTGATAGTGTGCATGGTGACAGTGCACATGGTGACATTGCCCATGGTGAGAGAGCTCACAGTGAAAATGCCCATGGTGACATTGCTCATGGTGACAGTGCTTACATTGAAAGTGCTTACGGTGATAGTGCTCATGGTGATAGTGCTCACGGTAGCAGTGCCCAGGGTGACAGTGCCCATGGTGATAGTGCCCATGGTAATAGTGCCAACAGTGACACTGCTCAAGGTGATAATGCCCATGGTTACAGTTCCCATGGTGCCAGTTGCAATGGCGACAATGCCCACTGTGGCAGTGCCCATGGTGGCAGTGCCCATGGTCACAGTGCCCATAGTGACAGTGCTCATAGTGACAGTGCTCATTGTGGCAGCGCCCATGGTGAGAGTGCTCGTGGTGATAGCACCCATGGTGACAGTGCTCATGGTGACAGTACTCTTAGTGACAGTGCTCATGGTGGCAGTGCTCTTGGTGTCAGTGCTCAGGGTGATAGTGCCCATGGTGCCAGTGCTCTTGGAACAGTGCTCATGGTGATAGTACTCATACTGACAGTGCCCATGGTGGCAGTGCCCATAGTCGCAGTGCTCATGGTGATAGTCACAGTGGCAGTGCCCACAGTGACAGTGCCCATTGTGATATTGCCCATGGTGATAGTGGCCATTGTGACAGTGCCCAGGGTCAGAGTGCCCATGGTGACAGGGTTCACGGTTACAGTGCCCATGGTGACAATGCTCACGATGACAATGCCCATGGTGACAGTGCTCATGGTGGCAGTGCCCATGGTGACAGTGCTCATTGTGGCAGTGCTTATGGTTGAAGTGCCCATGGAGACAGTTCTCACAGTGGAAGTGCCCATGGTGGCAATGCCCATGGTGACAGCGCACATGGTAACATTGCCCATGGTGACCCTGCTCAAGGTGATAATGCCCATGGTGACGGTGCCCATGATGGCAGTTCCCATGGTGACAATGCCCACTGTGGCAGTGCCGATGGTGACAGTGCACATGGTGACATTGTCCATGGTGACAGTAGTCACAGTCATATTGCCCATGGTGACAGTGCCCATAGTCGCTATACCCATGGTGACAGTGCTCACGGTGATAGTGTCCATGGTGACTGTGCTCATGGTGGTAATGCCCATGGTGACAGTACCGATGGTAACAGTGCTCTCGGTGATAGTGCTCATGGTGCCAGTTTCTACAGTGACAGTGTCCATGGTGGTAGTGCACATGGTGGCAGTGCAAAATGCTGACAGTGCCCATGGTGACAGTGCACACAGTGATAATGTCCATGGTGACTGTGCTCATGGTGTCAGTGCTCATGGTTGCAGTAACCATGTTGACATTGCTCACAGTGACAGTGCTCATGGTGGCAGTGCCGATGGTGACAGTGCACATGGTGACATTGTCCATGGTGACAGTAGTCACAGTCATATTGCTCATGGTGACAGTGCCCATAGTCGCTATACCCATGGTGACAGTGCTCATGGTGATAGTGTCCATGGTGACTGTGCTCATGGTGGCGATGCCCATGGTGACAGTGCTCTCGGTGATAGTGCCCATGGTGCCAGTTTCTACAGTGACAGTGTCCATGATGGTAGTGCACATGGTGGCAGTGCAAAATGCTGACAGTGCCCATGGTGACAGTGCACACAGTGATAGTGTCCATGGTGACTGTGCTCATGGTGTCAGTGCTCATGGTTGCAGTAACCATGTTGACAGTGCTCACAGTGACAGTGCTCACAGTGACAGTACCGATAGTGACTGAGCTCACGGTTATAGTGCTCACGGGAATATAGTTCACGGTATTAGTGCCCATGGTGACTGTACCCATGGTGACAGTGCTCATGGTGAAAGTGCTCGCGCAGCTTTGGATTTGGCCCCTCCTCTGCATGTAGGTCGCATGAGGGTGTCTGTTCTTCACTCAGGACGGGGTTAAAGGAGCCACTGATTCCGGGGCTCTGGCTCACTCAGGCCGTGTGGACTGAAGGGTATGGATATGGGGTGAGCCTGCGGCGGCAGAGGCCGAGATGATGTTGCACCTGCCAGAGGCGCGCTGTGTGTTCTCCCGGGGAAGTTGTCCCTGGATCACGAGACCCTGGCAGTGACGGGCTGCAGAAGTTCCCGGGAGGGGAGGTAGGGATAGTGACCTGTGCTCGCACACAGGCTTCTTGGTGGCTGCAGCAGCAGCCTTAGCGGCTCATGCCCGTCTCTGGGGTCCTCACTGATAGCCACGTCTCACGCCCTTCTCTGGAGCTCCTTTAAGCAGTGCTCATAATCCCCTCTCGTCGCGAACCAGGAAACAGAGGCAAGAAAGAGTCTCTTGTCTCTTTGGCAGCTGCAGACATTTCCGGACTCCCTCCTGGCTAGCCGTGGCACACTAACCCCTTCAGGCTATGTTCATGCCGCCAACCCCAGTCCTCTCCCTGCGATCTAAGCTCAGAAGCCCAAGTCTCAGCTCCCAGTCCCCGCCCTTCCCGGCGGGTGAGCAGACAATGCTCTGGGACTGGTGAGTGCTGGCAGGCACCGATCCTCTGTGCGGAAAACTCTCCGCTTTGCCATCCACACCCTGGTGGCTACGCTCTCCTCCATGACCCTGAAGCTTCCCCCCTCTGCCACCCGTAGTCTCTGCCCACAAAGGGGCTTCTAGTGTGTGGAAACCTTTCCTCCTTCACAGCTCCCTCTCACTGGTGCAGGTCCCATCCCTATTCTTCTGTCTCTGTTTTTTCGTTTTTCTTTTGCCCTACCCAGGTACGTGGGGGAGGTTCTTGCCTCTTGGGAGGTCTGAGGTCTTATGCCAGCGTTCAGGGGTGTTCTATAGGAGCAGTTCCACGTGTAGATGTATTTCTGATGTATCTGTGGGGAGGAAGGTGATCTCTGCGTCCTACTCTTCCACCATCTTCTCCTGTCTCAATTTCTAATTTCTGAAAGTACCTTACATACACTGTTAGTAATCTTCACAACCATTTGAGCTGGGTAAACTGAGTCAGGAAGGTCAGCATTATTGAACGAATAAATGAATGAGTAAAAAGTTCAGTAGCTTTAACGTATCTGGGACAGTCATAGTCTAACCAATTTTCAATCCACAAGCATTTTTTACAATTCTGAAAACTTCCACATAATTGTAAATGGGACAATAGTAGTAAATTACTATTTGGATAAAGAAAAGATACAAGGTAGCACAACATAGTTTACCAACTTACAAACAGACACATTCAATTTGGTGCTAAGTCATGAAATATTCTTCTGCAATTTATGAAAAATATCCAATAGGCATGTAATGGCCAAAAAGTACAAATGATACAAATATCTATAGACATGACAATGTACAAATTGTGACATAAATCTATCAGAAACTAGAAAATCTATGTTGGTCTTATAGTTCCAGCTTGCTAAAAGATACAGGTTTTGGGTGGGAACACAGATAAATCCAGACCTGGCAGGGTTTCCAGAAAGTATGGGAACTAGCAAAGAGTATGCCTCTGGATGGCAGTGGGTCCAACATGAAATAAAACAGTGCCTTAATCGGTATGTTGTATGCTGGGATGGAAAATATAGGAGCAAGGGATATTTGGAGAATCAGACAGCTAAGTATTTGACACTAACAAAATCTACCAGTATCCCATAGGGCCTCAGGTACCATGCAAGGGTTTGAGGGATTCCAGTATTTAATTAAATCAAAATGTGACAATGGGAAGAATTAAGGACAGCCTCAGGGATAGATGAACTGGGGATGTTGCAACAGGACATGTCTCAGTTAACCTGATGGGTTCAAAATGCAGGAAGTGGGTATACGGGACAAGACAATACCCTAACTGTAAGAATAAAGGTTTCGGCAGGGTAGGGCCTCATGTTCCTAAGTGTTGAAATAGAGCTCTTTAGTTTCTTCCTCCTACATGTAAGATTCTTTTAGAGGTTAAGATGATGCTGGGCCTGCAAGCTAAATTTAAATGGCTGGAATTAGGGAGAGAAAATAAGTTACATAGGCTCGGAACCAGGAAAAGCCGAACTAACGGTTTGCCTAAATAGAATTGAATGTTGGAACTGAATATTTTAATATGTAAACATTTTACTGATACCAAAATGTGGCTTACCACACTCCCCCCAATCTCACACTGCCCACCCTAACCTGCAGTAGCTATGGGTCCCTTGATTTCCATGGAAATATAGAGAAAAGAGACACTGATCTGGCTTGCAGGTATTTAGTAAGTTGTTAGCCTCACATCACATACTAGTATCATGTAAGTAGGCCATCTGAAGTAGGAAGCTAAGGGGAAAAACCTTGAAAAACACTTAAAATCTTAAGCCACATCTCCATACTACACCACCTTTCACAATTTCTTCTCAGATAAGCATCATCCCCATCAGTGAAAAAACTCGTATCTCATAATAATAAAAACAGGCCTAAATATTAAATGTGTGTCTTTGGAGGTCCCATCTATGGGATATCTTCCTGGTACTAGAAAAGTCGCCAGAAAGATCAATCTTTGCACCCCTCCCTGAAAGCTTACCACCAAGGAAAATGACTAGATCCATAGATTTCCTCCCTCAAACCAGCTTACCTCAAACATAAATCATTAGCAACTCAGCCTTTACTCACATTATCACAGTCACAAGAGTGGTTAGGGAGCAAAGCACTAACCACGGGAACTAAAACAGAGGTCACCCAGGCCAAGCTGGGCTGATGGCAGATATCTGCTCCTTACGCTTGGGTGCATAATGCGACTCGCCACAATGCCTTTTTCACAGACCCTTTTTAAAGTTTCTCCACAAAATCCAACAGGTCATGTTCGTTCATGATGCTTCGAGATAAACAATCGTCAAGAGAAAAACATGCAATATGTCTTACAATGTTGCAGTCCTTAAAAATATGACAAGGAGATAACCATGTAGACAAAACCAGAGCGTTTAAAATAATCTGTATTCTACAAACATACCAGTGAATGCTATTAATAAGGTAATATGACATAAAACAAAATGAGAAATATATGTAAGACTGTTCCCTTTAGTGTACAGAATTCATGGCAGTTGCTGCACTATCGAGCTACTTACATCTATGACTGTCTGTTCTGGTAATACAAAATGAGGCCAAAGTGTGTCAACTTGTTTCCCACAGAAACCAAAAAATCTACATGAATCACTTTTCTCCTGTGCCCTTTCACCTTATCTGCTCCCAGTTCTCCACGAATGTCCTCTTCCTTCTCTAATTATTCTCCTCTTCATTTTGCTTGGCCTTGCACCCAAGCATGCAAGACAGAGAATCCTAGAGGTCCAAGATTCTAGAGTGGCTGTTTGCAAGGGGGAGGAGATTACAGTAACTGCCACACTGTATATACTTCTGTGCAAAGAAAAAGGGACAGTATTCAGAATGTCTCTCACATATAAAAGAGCTAGATGGCAGGATACCTGTGTGGCCCAAAGAATCAGAACAACCAAAGGCTGGAAGAGGAAAGGTCTGCAACCAGCTCTGTCTGCTAGCTCTCTGGTATTTGCTTCCAACAGGCAGAGTATATTTTGTGAAGCATCAAGCACTGAAAAGAAGACTCCTGCTGCTGGAAGATGACAGCAAGTAACATTCATGAGGGTAAGAATGCAAGATCAAGGTTTGTCCTAGACACAATGCCCATAATGGAAAAAAAAAAAAAGAAAGAAAGCAGAAGAGAAATGTTAGTCCAACCTGGCCCATCCTCGCCCTGCCCAAGGAAGGTAGGAGTCAAGGAGACGAAACTAAAAAAGAGCCTTGGACCACAACATTCTCCACAAGGTACACTCAACAAACTTCACCCTACTCTTTAACCAAGTTACAAAAAGAGCTTCTTAATCCCTACACCTGCTCCTTAAAAGCTGCTATAAGTTCACTAATTAGACAGATACGATTTCAGAACAACTGTAATAGTTCAAACTAGATGGCTCTTTCCTTCCAAAGGATATTAATTAAGATATATATAGCTCTAAGTATATGATACATAAAATATTAATACTCTGTAGGATATAAGTAACTGTTAGTAAATTATATTAATGAATGTCTGTAAGAAATGTTGCAATGATTTTCCTAATGTAGGAGCCTGGGGGAGGTAAATTGGTCTTCTAGGATTTCCTCCCCAGAGCTCAGAAATTTAGGTGTTGTTTTAGCTATCCTACACTCTCTCCATCCACCCCCGCCTTCCTGTTGGGGATTAGACCTCCCTATTGGCTATCTCATACCTTGAAACTGCCTGCTTTGTGACATCATTCTCCTACCAAACCCACTACCACTTGGTAGAGTCTTGGGGTTTCCGTTGAGTTGTCTGTAAATAAATTTGGATCATCACAAGTGACCAGTGACCAGTAACCAGTGACCTTTGTACTGGACACATGCGCCATTCAGCTGCAGCCACTCAGAAATGCTCTGGTGTTGTCTCCTCATCCCTTGTATCTGCAGTTGATGCTTCTTCTTCTTCTCTGACCATGTCAGGTAAGAAAAGAAACTTTTCAGTTTTTCATTAGATTTATTTTGCCCCTAAATTTACTAGTAGATTCAAAACAGCACGGAATAATGAGGGAAAGTATTGAACTAGAGCTCTGGAGACCTAATTTCAGTTTTGATTTTGGCATTTACTAACTGTGTGACTTTGGACAAATCATTGACTCTCTCAGAAAGCCTGATTTTTTCCTTATCTGTTACATTAGGATAATACATTGGTTGACCACTCTGATCCCTTTCTTTTCTAATATTGAGCCTTAAAGGGTACCCATGTAGAAAATGAAAGCAGGGACTTCTCAAGAGTGTTTCAACAGAAAGACAGAAAAGCCAGGTGACAAAGAAAACTAGCAATATATACCAAGATGTTTCATCTCTAATGGTCTCCCTCCACTAATATTTCGACTAGTTGAAAAGAGAAAACAGGGAGAGAGGATGGAGAGTACTCGGCTATAGGGAGGTCCAGAGTCAAATGTAAGGAAGTTTAGGATAGTTTTCATCAACTTTTCACAGAAAAGTCATACTCTGTTTTTTTTCTTTTACTGCCTCTCTGAATACAGTTGGTACTTGACAGTTTTGAATATAAATATCTTAGAAATATGTTCTAGAAATGATGCTTCCTATATACAAGAAACCAAAGTGGTTATCTAGGGGTCTGCTTTTCAATGTTTTATTCTTTCTAATTTTTAAACTATGTAGATGTTTCTCCAATTAAAAATTTTAAACGATATCTTCTAAATTGAATCAGAAGGACTATTTCCTTTGTGTGATATGTAGGTTCTAAGGCAAGGTTGCTTTTCATCTTTACAGTTCTTTCCTTCCTAACACAGAGAGCACATTGATCAACAGCCATCATTCATTTTTAGATCTTAGCTACCTAAGAAGAAAAAGTCAAGCCCCACATCTCTAATTCCACATTGAGGGAATTCGCTGGCGGTCTAGTGGTTAGGACTCGGTGCTTTCACTGGCAGGGCCACGCGGCACGGCAAAAAAAAAAAAAATTCCACATTTATCTAGAACAATATTGTGGAGTCCTTTCAATGTTCTTACGTTTGAAAATCTCTTTTAATTGGATTCTAGTGATGATGGTGTTTTTAGGTTTTGGGATGTCATCTTCTTGGATGCTGAAGATGATTATAATCTAAGCTCTAGGATAAATACAAAAACCTTCTTGATACTTTTTAAGCTTCCTTTCTGCTTATTATATATTTCTATTCTTTGAAACATATATTTCTACCAGGCTTAATACCTGTTACTTGCTGTGTAAAAATATGAATGAGCACAATAATGAAATTCTTTTACACTTATTATTTTGCTGTTTGCTTTGTACCAGTTTCACTGAAATACTTGCCTGCATATATTGTGGCTACCTATACATTCACATTGATTGAATTTTGTTGCTTGTTATGCATTTTTACTGATATAGCTTCTCTGTTTGTATGTATTGGCTAGGAATTCATTCAAAATCACCTTCTATCGTGTTTTTTGGTTAATAGTATTCACTAAAATACAGTGGACAAAATTCACTTTCATAACATTGCACGTATGGTACAGAAGGTCATTTGTTAGTAAACTCATTATGCTTTGATACTTGCCACATACCCCAGTTTTCATAACTATGTATTTCGTCTTCATTATGTAATATGTTTTTCATGATTTTTCTTTGTCTTTCTAGAACTTATTGCATCTTCCTGCATATAAATCATACACAATATATCAGTTTATTCATGTATTAATTATTACTGCTATTATTATTGGTGGTGGTGTTATAACCACTTTATAGATGAGTAATCTGAAGTAATCAGATAACTTTTTTCTTTCCAAAAGCACTTAAGAAATTCACTTTCGGGTAATCATTTTGAGGTAGGATGAGAAACCAGGCTTGAAGAGGGTAAAAATGACTCTTTAAATTTACCAGGTGGACTGAGCTATATGTGAACTCTAGGTAATAGCGTGGGAACTGCACAAGCAAAGTGAGACACTGAAGATTACAATGGTAATAGCTGTACTGTTTTCTAATGGACAAAAAAACTGCCTATAGTATAAGTTCTATTTCTCCTGCTTTCTGGCAGTATCATGCTCAGAGTAGCGTCCTGCCAAGGAAGTCAGGATACTTAGGTTCTGAAACCTGGCTAGGATACTAACATAATGAGAGAATTTGAACAAGTCAACCCGACCTCTCTGAGCCTCAGTTTCCTTCCTCATGACACTGTGAAAACAGAAGTTCTCTAAGGACCTCCTAGTTCTAAAATGCTTCCAGTCTAGGAAACAGCATAGAAGTCAATACTAGCGCAGGCTGAAGGGAAAGATAGGGTAGGGAGAAGGTTGCTTCCAGCCTAGAGAACAATGTCTGAACCATACCACTTGGGTCTTCTGCCCATCTGTGCCCAACATGGGAGCACAGGCAGTTAATACAGAAGAGTGTAAAACTGCTCAGTCCTTACAACCATCATAACGGTCTGATTTTTGGTTTCTCAGTAAGTATTGACATTAGAGGTGTCCTGATAGCAAGAATCTTAAGATAATGCTGTTCCTCAAACATAGTGAGAATTTATCAATCTCCCTGATTTTTTCATTACCCTCTTGTTCTTACAGAAAATTTCCAAAATCCACCTGTACTTGGAACTCTAAATTCTCTGCAGCACTCTCTTCCTGTGGTGAGGAATGCAACTTCCCTAACAGGAAGTGTCTGCAACTTCTCCAGAGTCTCTGCTCCTGCCGTCAGTTCGGCATCAGCTACGGCTACCTCTTTCCAGACACTCATGGGTAGTGCCTACCTTCACCAACAGTCTAGCACAACTATGTTATCTGCAGTTACTGACCAGAGCCAGATCTCCACTTCAGCTGCTTCCTATCCAGGTGTTCTTGACTGGGACATCACAGGAAGCACTGAAAAGAATTCTTCTTCACTCGGAGACTTTACTCTGGCCATCACTGACCAGCACACAGCTGCTTCCTCCATGTTTATGGCAGCCCAGTATGATAAAACTGCAGACCCCAATAACATGGTCCCTCTATATCCATCACTTTCTGCCAGGCTTGCTCAGGGAACACCATCTCAAATTCCAAATCAGGGACACAGCCTGTCACTTCCCTACCAGGAAGGAAGCCAGGTATATTACTATAACTAAGGCACATTGGGGTCTTTACTGTATGGAGAACTTGGCTCCTGCATGCAATCCTATGGCTCTGTGTCATACACATGAAGTAGGGCCTCTGTGCAACCAGAAATGGTAATGGTACTAAAGGAGATTCAACCCACAAATATCCAACCACCAGCTTCCACCTCTGGAATCTACTACCCTGTGCCTGCTCAACCCATCACAGAAACAAGTTTTCAAGGTGAGTACAAACAGCAAGAAAGTTGAACAATGAGGTCAGCATTAAAAAATGGGATCAAGTCTACAGCTGGAAAGTGGTGTACAGACAGGTAGAATTTAGATCCTGAGCCTTTAATAACCACTACCTTCGCTCAGGGCTCTCTGTTTTTAGACTGTATATTAGAACACCTAGGGCTTCCCTGGTGGTGCGGTGGTTAAGAATCCGCCTGACAATGCAGGGGACACGGGTTCGAGCCTTGGTCTGGGAAGATCCCACATGCCGTGGAGCAACTAAGCCCATGTGCCACAACTACTGAGCCTGCATTCTAGAGCCCGTGAGCCACAACTACTGAAGCCCACGTGCCTAGAGCCCGTGCTCCGCAGCAAGAGAAGCCACCGCAATGAGAAGCCCGCACACTGCAACCAAGAGTAGCCCCCGCTAGCCACAACTAGAGAAAGCCCGTGTACAGCAATGAAGACCCAGTGCAGCCAAAAAAATTCATGCATAACATAAATAAGTGCAAAAAAAATAAATAAAAATAAATTAAAAAAAAAGCACACCTAATTGAGGTGGGAAGGTGGGAGGGACTCTCTAAAGGTCATCTATGCTACATGTACAAGAACCCCGAGAACATACCAATAGGTACCACATTTTTCACTGTTGTAGCCGATCATTCCCCCTGTACTACCACAGTGTATCACTCCCTTCCCTGATCTACTGCTAGAGTCTCTTTGGAAGGTGTTTCAGATCTCTTATTATGATAGTGCCAGTTTACCTGTCCTCACTTCCTTAAATTATACGAGGATTTAAGACCTTGTGGTTCGGGATCCTGTCCAGAGCAAGTAGGCTAAGACTCTGTCTTTGTTTATATGTTTCATCAGGAAGGGCTCTACTCCCTCTCCTAGTTCATGGTGTGAAGTGTTCTTAGCCTTTCAGGAAAGTGGGGAGAATTGAAAGGACTCTATATGAGAATGCTAGGCTTTGTAAAACATTTCATTTTTAAAAAAATAAGACTCATTTTTTATTTGACTTCTAACAATCCTATGAAATACAAAGAAAGCCAAGAAATCAGTGACATGAAATGATCACCAGTAAGAATTACAACAGTCTCCGCTTATCTCGTAGCATAGGGCACTGTGATTCTTAAGAAGAGTTAGTAGAAATGCCTTGCCCATCTTGCCCCTAAGCACCAACACAGCAATCACGTACCTTGAAAGGTACGTGATTGCTGTGTTGGTGTTTAGGGGGAGCATCTCACTTACCAGGGAATGACTTCTACCTTGATTCCTTTGTAGGGATGGAGACTTCCCTGGTGATGAAAAATTCCCTGGGATTGCAGCCTCCAAGCCAGACATTTTGTGTGACACAAACTCAAGAACTCCCCAAGTCCTGCAGGGGCAGAAATATTCAGATAATTGAGAGTAACCCACCACCTGAACTTGGGGACATTTCAGGGACAGCTCCAGTCCAGAGTGCCAGTAGTCTCCTGGCCCTGCCTCCAGCTCCAAGCCAGGGAAAAATAGACAGGAAGCACTTGGAGGATATTACAACCAAGCTTTCAAAGCCTCTGGATGCCTACCAGATCCCAAGAGAAAACCAAGAGCCTCCACTACTCCCTTTAGATATGCCTGATATTCACCAGCTCCTGGCCTGCACGGATCCCCTCAGCCAAGAGGAGAAGCCTGGTTCTGAAAATGCTGATCTGGGAAAGAACAGCCTGAGTCTTGAGGACCGAGGGACAGTTGAAAATGGGATGGAATCTAGCAGTGGTTTTGCAGATATTACTACACTGGCGGAGGATATTCACCTTCCCCAGCTCTTTAATTCTTTGAAAGATCTTGATCAATCCAAAGGTCCCAACGTGATCAAAGCCAAAGACACCAGAGCCATTAAGGCAAATCAGGTGCAGGAAAAGACAAGTGTCATAAAGGTTCCCTCTGATCAACCCAGGAAGAACAAACATAAAGCCTCTGAGCCTATCAGTGGTGCTCCCAAGGCCAAAATCCAGCCAAAGAATCCAGAGGGGGAGAAGTGGTTCTATGCAATGCTGCAGTCAGTGACAGGGCTCCTGTGAACATGGTCAAGGATTCTAAAGGCAAACCTCAGAAAGCTGCATCCAGAAAGATCAGCAAAATGAAGAGCCATGGACAGGAAAGGACCACAAGGACCAGAGGAAGAAAGAAGGCTGAAGAGAATAAGCAGTCAGGGAACAAATTCAAGGCAGAAGAGAAGCCAACAATTCCCCAGACGAAGCGAAAGCAACACCAAACTGAGCTTATCCAAGAGAGCTTTAAAAAGCCTCGAACCTCCATAGGCATGCGCATGCTGGAGTCTGTGAAGGTTTTTCATGCACTGGAGAAGAAGAATGATAAGAGAACTGGGCTCTCCTCCTGTTGGGTCTTGGGAAATTCAAGCAAACCTAAAGACCCCCAGCCACCCCAGCTATCCAGCCATGGCGGAATACCCCACGTGAGGGTAAGGGTCCTGAGAAAACTCAAGTCGAAGCCCAGAAACCAGACAGCAGTGCTGAAAGAGAGTGTCCGTCTCCACCCCAGTATGAGCTGCTGCCTCCTGGGAAGGTCAAGTTGATATATCTGCCTTTTTCTGCCTGGGACAAGCCTCAAGCTCAACCTGCTCCTCGGAGGCCACAGTCTCTGGCCTCACATCGGCCTGCTGTTGCTGACCGTACCCACCCTGCTTCTACTAACTCAGCTCAACCTGCTTTAGTGAGTTCATCATAGCCAGCTCCTGCCTCTTTGCCAGGTCCTGCCAAACCATCTCAGCCAACTGTGACCAACCCAACCCAACCCAACTGGGTTGGACCGACCGTACCCAGCCTAGTGTCCCTCAGTCTGCTGCTCCTAGGCCTGCACCCTAAAAAACTTCATCTTGCACCTCTCTCCAGCGGGAGCCTGTTCCCCCTGCTGTGACTAAGCGCCAGTCCCCAGCCAAGCTCCAAACCCCATTTCTACTCCAAGACTTCAGCAAGCAACCAGTTCCATGGAGGGAACGCAATGTTCCTGAGGCAGTAATGTCAAAGCCCATCGAAAAAGAGCAGAGGCCAGAGCGGGAGGCCATGAAGAGGCGGGCCCAACAACAAGGTGAGAATGCTGCCAAATACACCTCTTTGGGGAAACTGCAATTTTTCATTGAGAGGGAAAAAGAAATGGAAATTGCTGACTACTACGGATATTTAAAGTAAGAGCTGCTAGGATTGTTGGTGCCACCTTGGGGACCAGCTGTTCTTCCATGTATAGATAAGATAGGTATAAATTTCTCTATTTATTTTGATGTATTTTCAAACAATAAAACTGAATAAATAAATGTAATAAAATTAATAGGTGAGTAATAAAATTTTTGAATTTTGAGATGCTGCTAACTGTGGTGTGTGTTTGTTTTTTGTTTTTTTTTTTTGATGGGGTTGGAATCAAAGTCTGCATGAGAAAGGAAGGACTGAAAGTTGGATGGGACAATGAAGGAAAGGGGTAAAAACTGAGGAAAGAAAAAGGAACTTGGCCCAGGGCTAGGAAGGCCAAAAGACATTTATGGATTTATGAAAGGAAGCAGGAGTGAGGATGAAATGGCAAAAGTAAAAAGCAGGGTCAGAGGTCAGGGTTGAAAGAACCAAATCTGAGTAGAGTTGAAGATGACAGAAAGTGACTCTAGGTTTACTAGGAGAAATAGAAAAGGTCTCTTGGGGAGGTTGGCCTTAAGTCTCACAACCACCAGATAGGTATTTAAGAAAACAGGAGGTTCAGGACACATCTCTGAAAGGTTTGAGTTGCCTTATTCAGGTGTGATTATAGTGGGGGGATAGGGAAATCTACGAGAGAGGTGGCTAGGGCTCAGAGTTATCCTAGGGGTAGCTGACAACAGGGGCAGAACCAAGCGAACTGCTGCATCAGGAGGCCCACGAATAGGGCCTGGTATGTACATCACCCTGTACTCAACACCTAAGCACCAGGGCAGCTAATGCACTATTCAGTTAATCCTGGCAACGACAGGCAAGGCCAGTATTCCTGTGCCACTTCACTTAGAGAGGTGCAGCAAAGGGCTGAGGTCACGTCGCATGTGGAGGTACAAGGCCTCAACTGGAGGCCCAGATGCCTCCGAAGTCCTCAGTATTTACAAGTGCCTGCAGGCGGCCAACCTGGCTTTCAGAGCACAGCATCCTGAGGTTACTGGTGGACGAGATCAAACTTCTGGACGGGCCTAAATATTATCTTGAGGGGCTTCCTCCATTGACCAGGGCGTGTGCCGCCTTCTGTAAACATCACCATCAACTGAAACGCACAAGAAAAATCCGACGGAAGCGTCCACTCTCACGGGTGCAAGCGGTGGAGGCACGCACACTGGGCAGTCGCTCCAACAGCCACAGGACCCAGATGCCCAGCGGTTCACGGGTTCCCTGGGAGGCCTTGTGGGGCAGGTCGAGGGAGTGAGGATGGGAGAGAGTGGCAGGGGTGGGCGTCAAAAGGAATATAGTGGGGAGAAGGGAGAGATGGAGACAGTGGATAGTGGATAGTGACCATGGGAAAACTGGCAATTTTCATTTTCAAAATTAATTTTTTGAGATGTTATTCACATGCCATAACATTCACCTTCTGAAACTGCAAATTCAGTGTCATTTCGTACATTCACAAGCCTATGCAACCATCACCGTCATCTAACCCATCACGTTTTCATCACCCCACAAAGAACCCCACGTAACCATCAGCAGGCCCTCTTCATCCCCTCCTCCTTCAGTCCCTGCAACCATTAATTTCCTTTCTGTCACTATAGTTTTGCCTTTTCTGGACATTTCATGAAATAATACAAATGTGACCACCGTGTGTGGCTTCTTTCACTTAGCATAATGTTTTCAAGTTCGTCCATGTCGTAGAATGTGTCAGTACTTCATTCCTTTTTATGACTGTATAATATTTCACATATACACCACATTTAAAAAATCCATTCATCCATTGATGGGCATTTGGTTTTTTTACACTAATAATCTCCATTTATTGACAGTTTATTCTGTGCCAGGCAGCACCAGGCTAAGTTACTGACCTTATTTCACAGATGAAGAGGCCTGGAGAGTGTGAAGAGTTTGCCCAAGATCAAGAGCTAGTAATTTGGGGAACTGGGGTTTGAACTCAGGCGAACTTCAGAGGTAATAAATTCACATGACAGAACATTAGAAAAGGTACACAAGGGTATTCAATGAAAAGTCACCCTTTTCCCCATGTTCCCCAGCCACACATTTCCCTCCTCAGAGACATCTGCTTTTGCCATGCTGTGGATCCTTCCAGAGAACAATTTATACCTCAACATGTATGTATCACAATTTATTGACTAACCTGTCCCACTGATTTGAAATGTCACTTTTATGGTATAATAGATTATTTTTTTTTTTTTTTTTTTTTTTTTGCGGTACGCGGGCCTCTCACTGTTGTGACCTCTCCCGTTGTGGAGCACAGGCTCCGGACGCGCAGGCTCAGCGGCCATGGCTCACGGGCCCAGCCGCTCCACGGCATGTGAGATCTTCCCGTACCGGGGCATGAACCCGTGTCCCCTGCATCGGCAGGCAGACTCTCAACCACTGCGCCACCAGGAAAGCCCTATAATAGATTCTTATACATATTTATATTACTCTTTTCAGAGCTGTCCTGACTCTTTTTTGCCTATCTTTTATGTTTTCCATTTCTCTAAAATTCTTTTTATCTTCAAAAATAATTTTTCGTTTTCCTGTTTGTTTCTCTTAAGGTATTATGTTCATTCACTCATATGATTTTATTTAAATTATTTACTTTTGGAGGTGTCGGGTATTAGTCACAGCATGTGGGCTCTTCGTTACAGTGCGTGGGCTCTTCCTTGCAGCTCGTGGGCTCTCTAGTTGTGGCGCGTGGGCTCCACAGCACGTGGGCTCAGTAGTTGCAGTGTGCGGGCTTAGTTTGTCTGCGGCATGGGGGATCTCAGTTCCTCAACCAGGGATCGAACCTGCATCCCCTGCATTGGAAGGCAGATTCTTAACTACTGGACAACCAGGGAAGTCCCCACTCTTGTATTATTTTAAATTTAGTCCTCATTTCTGAATTTTTTTCCTTTATTTTGAATTCTGTCCTGAGTTCTAACATCTTACCTAATTCTGGTTTATGCTGTTCGTTCACCTTTTTTTCATTATGGTAAAATATATATAAAACAAAATTTAGTATTTCAACCATTTTCAAGTATACAATTCAGTGACATTAAATATATTCACAATGCTGTGTGACCATCACCACTATCCAAATTCAAAATAATTATGTCTAAAGATTGAGCAGGACCTCAGAAAGATGGAGGCAGAATCTCTCCAAACCCTTTCATGGAAGAAGATCAACTAAAACCAAACACCCATAGGTGGCATTTATCAGCATTTACCGTTTCCAGAACTTTTTCACCATCCCAAACAGACTCTAGAGCCATTAAACAATAACTTCCCATTCCCTCTTCGATCCATGTTCTTTAATCTTTTCCACTGTTTTTCCTAACGTCTTTTAGCCCACTTTGAAATAATAGGTTACAGTTTTGATCTGTTTTGTGGACTTGTCTTTTCCAAATTTATTTTATTGTCTGAAGAGATGCTATTCTTATTCTCTTTTCCCTTACACTACCTCTGTACGGGATTTGATCCCAATCCTTTTCTTTTATTGATTTTTGGATGAAAATAGGTTTAAAGCACTTTGAAAAGGAGGTGCGAGGCCATGTGGAAACATGTTCCTCATGGCTGTTTCATCAATGCTTCACTTATTCTGGTGTTTTTTTTTTTTTTTTTTTTTTTTGGTACACGAGCCTCTCACTGCTGTGGCCTCTCCCGTTGTGGAGCACAGGCTCCGGATGTGCAGGCTCAGTGGCCATGGCTCACTGGCCCAGCTGCTCCGCGGCATGTGGGATCTTCCCGGGGCATGAACCTGTGTCCCCTGCATCGGCAGGCAGACTCTCAACCACTGTGCCACCAGGGAAGCCCTACTTATACTGTTTTGAAATAACTGTTTTCCAGGAGGCATAAACCAGTGGGCTTTATCATTGGACAGAGTGCAGAGAAAGGACCCCACGAAAGCTGATCACCTTAGCAAAAATGATTTAGTTATGGTTTCACCCAAGATTGGTCACAAACCAGGCTGGGAAACTCAATGAACCAGAGACAAGGTATAATGCCATCTTTCCTTCTCTCTGCCTCAGCTCTCAAGGATTGGTCACCTACATGTTATTAGTAATTATTAGTTGGTTTCTGTTCATAATTACTATCATCAGAAGACACAGCACTTATGGGCCTAATTATACTGCCCAGCTACGCACTATTCTTCTTCATTTTGGCTTCCTGTCCACCAGCAGGAACCTGATTTATTTTTGTTCTCCCTTCACCACAGCCCAGTAATTTCTGTGAATGACTCTCTGTCTCACCAGAATCTGTATCTCTCACTCTGCCCCAACATCCCACCCCATCATTCGTTCCCCGAAGTGTACTCTAGAAATTTAGGTAAACTGGATATTTTACCACTGTTCACCATCTCTTATGAAACCAGAAGAAGAGCAGCTTTCTTATGGAATGATGGAGAACTTGTAAAGATAAAACACCAGTCTGCAGGAGAAAGGGGAGAAGAGAATGATGGAAATAGTTTCCGGAAAACTATTTTTACATTTTGTTTTGTTTGTTCCTGGTAAATAAATTGAAATCTTCTAAACATTAAAAGAAAATCTAAACCACTAAATTCAATAATACAGGAATATAACTTTTTAAAAAAATTTCTTTGGCTACGCAGCATGTGGGATCTTAGCTCCCCAACTAGGGATTGTACCCATGCCTGCTGCACTGGAAATGCAGAGTCTTAACCACTGGACCACCAGGGAAGTCCCAGGAATATAACTTTTAGAGGAGAAGTTATAAACCCCTTGGTTATATGAACTGGAGATTTTTAGTAAGAAGTCAGATATTTTAAATGACTTGGAGCTTTAAAGAAAGGAAGAAAGGAAGGAAGGAAGGAAGGAAGAAAAAGGGACTTCCTTGGTGGTGCAGTGGATATAGTATCAAAAATAAAGTAATTAATTAAAAAAGAAAAAAAAATGCTGAAATCCACTGACTAATTATTCAGGCTGTTATATCCTGCTATTTCCAGATACATCCCTTTAAAAACTTTTGGTAAAAGGTTATCTTATGTCAGAACAAATGAATTACAAATTTTTCTTTTTGTCCAAAATTTGAGAAATTCCCCTACACTTCTACCTTCAAATTTTATAAAAAGGGAAAAGTAGTGACAACCGTTATACTTACATCCAATTGCATCATCTGGCCACATACCTTCTACATCAATCAAATATCTACAAAACAACAAAATTCGAGTTATTTGTAAATAAAAAGAAAAGAAAATCAAGGTTTTGCAAAAAAAGGTCCAATTTCACTTTACAAATATAGATATAAAAATCGTAAGAAACTATCAGCACATCTAATCAATAATTATTAAAGAATGATATACACCAGGACTACAAAAAGGCATTATTCCAAGGATGCAAGGCTAACGCAACTTTAGAAACTCTATTAATATAATTATTTACATTAATACAACAACTTAACTAATAAATGAAAGAGAATAAAATACAGGACCAAACTGGCAGATGTTAAAAAGTTATCTGATAACATGCAACAGTTTCGGTGAAAATGCTCTGTACGCTAAAAAGAGGAGACTTAATATGACAGAGTATTCATCAAGAACCAACAAATAACAAAAGACAAATTAGGATAAATATTAACATCATATCTAAAAAACCCTACCTAACCAACCATAGGAGCCAGAAACTTAGGAATCACCATCACTGACAGCTATTTCTCCCTCACCCTCATCCTCAACCCACCACCAGTGCTAACAATGATACTGCCTACATACCTCTAGAATCTATCCACATCTTTCCACCAAAATGACCACCATACCCTGGTTCAAGCCACCATTATGCCCAATTTCTACAAAAGTCTCCTAACTTGTTTCCTCACTTCCATTCTTTTTCCCTGCAGTGTATTCTCCACTCGGTAGCAAAATGATAGGTTGAAAATGCAATTGGGTATGTTCCACACACTCATCTTCAACAAAAAAAGTTCAATGGTTTCTTATTACTCCTAAAGTCTGAAACCTTAAACATAAGCCTGCACGATTGAGCTCCTACCCTCACTTGTAGCTCCATTATAATCACATGCTCCCCCAACAGCCCCACCTTCCTGGCCAGTTCCTCCAACACAACATATGCTTTCCTCTTATAGGGTCTTTTGTTATTCCTTATGCTCAGAAATCTCTCCGAAACGTCCCTATCTGCTTAATACCTACTCATCCTTCAGATATCAGCTGAAACATCCCTAAATAAACCTTCTCTAATCTCCATGATGAGATCAAATCCTCCCTAAAATATGCTCTCATGGTACCATGTTCCTCTCCTTGGCACTTGTCAGAGTTGTAATTCTACATGCAGAGTATGATTCTTGAATATCTATTCTTCCCTCTCTGGACTGTTAGAATTCACAAAGGACAGGTCAAGTCTCTTCACTCACAAAATTTCACAAGTCTTTTTGCTAGCAACCAGCACAGTGTTTAAACATAACACATGCTCAATAAGTATTTCCTGCATGAACCACCATAAATTGGTACAGTGTAGCAACATCCACAAAAAGCATAAGGGCATCAATTCTTTGATGCAGAAGTCCCATTCTGAGTGAAGTTAACTGAGATAAAGCATATATATTCAAAGGTGTTCACACAGCAATGTTCATTACTATGACGTTTTATAATATCAAAAACTTCGGACTTTTATATGTTCATCAGTGAGCAAAGCAACAATGCAGCCTTAAAAAAAAATAAACAAATGGGACCTAATGAAACTTAAAAGCTTTTGCACAGCAAAGGAAAGTATAAACAAGACAAAAAGACAACCCTCAGAATGGGAGAAAATATTTGCAAACGAATCAACAAAGGATTAATCTCCAAAATATATAAATAGGTCATGCAGCTCATTATTAAAAAAACAAACAACCCAATCAAAAAATGGGCAGAAGACCTAAATAGACATTTCTCCAAAGAAGAATACAGATGGCCAAGAGGCACATGAAAAGCTGCTCAACATCACTAATTATTAACGAAATGCAAATCAAAACTACAATGAGGTATCTCCTCACACCAGTTAGAATGGGCATCATCAGAAAATCTACAAACAACAAATGCTGGAGAAGGTGTGAGGAAAGGTAACCCTCTTGCACTGCTGGTGGTAATGTAAACTGATACAGCCACTATGGAGAACAGTATGCAGGTTCCTTAAAAAATAAAAATAGAATTACCATGTGACCCAGCTATCCCAGTACTGGGCATATACCCAGAGAAAACCATAATTCTAAAAGACATATGCACCCCAATGTTCAATGCAGCACTACTCACAATAGCTAGGTCATGGAAGCAACCTAAATGCCCATTGACAGATGAAAGGCCAAAGAAGATGTGGTGCGTATATGCAATGGAATATTACTCAGAGATAAAAAAGAATGAAATTGGGTCATTTGTAGAGACGTGGACGGACCTAGAGACTGTCATACAGAGTGAAGTAATTCAGAAAGAGAAAAACAAATATTGTATATTAATGCATAAATGTGGAATCTAGAAAAATGGTACAGATGAACCGGTTTGCAAGGCAGAAATAGAGACACAGATGTAGAGAACAAACGTATGGACACCAAGGGGGGAAAGCGGGGCAAGGCGGGGGTCAGTGGTGGTGAGATAAATTGGAAGATTGGGATTGACATATATACACTAATATGTATAAAATAGATAACTAATAAGAACCTGCTGTATAAAAAATAAATAAATTTTTAAAAGTCAAAAATAAATAAATAAAAAATTAATTAATTAATTAATAATTAAAAAAAAAAGAATGAGGTTGGAAGACTGTCAAAACAGCACACAGATCACATACTCAAGCCCCGGAAGATGGGGAAGTGCCGTAAGTCCCCCACTTTGGATGACATCTCCCTGCCTCACAAGTCTCAGTCCGACTGGGCTAGCTTTGGCAAGGGGACGGAGCTGGATCAGGAGCCGCTGCTGCCATATCTGGATCAAGTTCCAGTTTTAGTCTATCATCCAACACCTAGCCAGACTTGCCTAGCAACTCAGCTGAGAGGAACAAAATAGGATAGCTCAAAAGAACAGGCCTCATACAGCATCAGCCTAAAGCAGTTTATGACCCTGGAAGAAATGGATCAGAAAAAATGATCTGGGGGACTTCCCTGGTGGTGTACTGGATAAAGACTCTGCACTCCCAATGCAGGGGGCCCGGGTTCATTCCCTGGTCATGGAACTAGATCCCACACGCATGCCGCAACTAAGAGTTTGCATGCCACAACAAAGGAGCCCACTGGCTGCAACTAAGACCCAGCACAACCAAAAAAAAAAAAAATCAATCAATAGAATAAAACAAATATTATAAAAAAAGATCCGGGAGTGTGTGATCTGTATGATGGACTTTGTTTATGAGAACCCAATTTGATTTCTGCTGTGTATGCAGATCACCTGGGCTGTACAGATGACTGGCTGATGAGATCCTTCACGTGCCCCTCCTGCATGGAGACAGTTGATGCAGCACTGCTTTTGTCCTACGAGACTAACTGAGCCAGTGTCTCTCACCTGACTTCAAGAGAACCATCATTTTTGGTGGTTTTGATCTTTTGTCATTGAGCCCAAAGAGCGGGGGATTAGGAATAAGATCATGCATGAAAGTTTCCTAAAAATTCCTGAACGGCTGCAGATGTTGGGGAAAAGTACGTAATAGTTCAGAAATTTAGGGGGAAAAGTAGGATGCTATTTTTATGTAAAGCCTTCGCTCAGTGTTTAAAAATATAATTGTATTTAGATCTTGTTATTGCTCCAGTACATACGATTTGTGTAAAGTGTTACAGCAGCTATATATGTTTCAGTTGTGTGTCGAAGATTAGGATAAAGATAGTGGTTGTTTTTCCTAAGTGAGATATCTTTCTTCTTTCCCCTACCCAAATTCTTTTCTGAAGTTGCTGGCATTTAGGTCAAGGTTTTATTTAAAGCTACATTTTATAACACTGGCACAAAAAAAGTAGTTTTAAGCTTTTTTGCATAGTTCTTTTTTTTTTTAGAATAAACATACAGCATTTATTTTTTACTTTATAGGAACTCCACAAGTTAAGGTCCCATTGTTCTTTTGCTGTGATTGTTGTTCCTATTGATGCTGCTGTTTTCTGTCTTTGCTGGTTCTTTCTAATCTACCATTTGTCATTATTGGCATACGATCATCTCAGGGTCACAAGATGGCTGCTGTAAAACCAAGTATCATATTCTAACAAAACAAGGAGGAAGCAGAAAAAGAGTCCCAACGGTCATTTTCCTAATGCATATTTATCTTTCTTCAGAGAAAAATATCATTCTCATAAGCACAATAACAGTCTTCCCCTAATTACTCATTTGCCAAAACAGACTGATATGACCATTCATAAGACAATTCATGGCAAGGAGGGATATGATAATGATTGCCTCAGTCTAACAAGGATTTATCCACGAAAGCTGAATTCTTCTCTCCTCAAAGAAATCAACACTTTTCTACATACAAAACACAAGTCTCTTGAAGGGTTCTTCATAAGTGCATTATAGAAGAATTTAGTATGTCATAAGCACTTAAGGATTTGACATTCAACTGTAGTAGTATCCATGTTGGTTAATTTTCTTACAAGTCCCATGATGAGTTTGAGAAAACCTGAAAGAATTAGAGTATCAGGTTCTATTAAATCCTTACATGTATCTTGCTTAAGTTTTGGTTCATTAATTTATATCCAACTACATAAAGCAAATTTGGAGGGAAATAAATAAATAAATAAATAAATAAATAAGATTGAGGTCTCCAAATATTTTCATAGGAAGATGTCCACCATATATTAAATTATAAACCAGAATGTCTAAATACCATACCATTAAATCAAATGTACAGTCAGTGCTGTATATCCAACAGTTCCATATCCTGCAGATATGGAAGGCCGACAATACTACATCATTTTACATATGGGACTTGAACATCGGAGGATTTTGGTATCCATGGGAAGTCCTAAAACCAAACCCCTGCAGATACCAAGGGACCACTATATATGCTTCTATCTGCATTTTTTACATCTGAAAAAATATGTGCTAAATTATTACTGGTGGTAACCTCTGAGTAGGGGGCACAATTGCCTTCCACTTCATACATTTCTATGACTGCATTTTTTGCATTCAGCTTACATTAGCTTACATTACTGCTGTAAACAGAACAATTTAAACATGGTCTGCCTCTTGGGGTTGGCAACTCACCTGCAGATATGGTAGCCAGTCCTGTTTAAATTATGGGTACAGTGGACACCAATAAGTCTGTCTATAAAACAGGGAATATGGAATTAAGTAAGCAAAGTAAATACACTAAAACCAAGTTATACAATTTTCTGAAGAGTAGCCTTTATTAGTTACCACAACACTACCACTATCCTGAAAAGGAAAAACTCTGAAGAAAAGAGTGTTTTTGCAGGAATGTACTATCAAGAATTAACTACTATATGTCAAAATTCATTGTCTCTGGGAAATTTTGCATAGCCTCCAATCAGATGCAGTAGCGTGGACTGGAGAATGCCCATCAGGAATTTATGTGACTATAGAAAAAGGGAGTGGATAAAAAAAAAAAAACAGGTTACCAGAAGAATAGCATCTGTTTTTGAGTGAAACAGATGGAATGCCTTCACTTTCAATGCTCAATATTAAAAAGAACAAACGGTTTCTGAAGGGCTCTTGGGGTCCCAAAGCACTTCCATTCCTTCTCTCATTCAGTGCTCCTCACATGCCACGGGTCTATGTGCTTGTGGAGTTCCCAGGTTAACTAGTACCGTTTTTGTTTCACAATGAAAAAGTAAGGCTTGAGACGTAAGCCCAAGCTGCACAGCAGGCAAACAGAAAAAAGACTAGAATTGAGTCTCAGGTTTTCCCAACTATGCCACAGTATTTCGTGGTCCAGCACTTAAAAAAATTATATGAGAAAGTAAATAAAACACAACAACACGTAGCTGATCTCTGCAAAAGATATGTCTGTGACTATGTGGTGATTGGCATTCGTCATCTCCTGCCTGGATTACTATCGCCCTACAATTCTAAAAATCTCTTCTATTTCAACTAATCCACAACATGGAAGATGTTATCTTTCTAAAATATAAACTTGGCTGGATTGCTCTGTTGCTTAAACATCTTCACTTAGCACAGAATAAAGCCCAAGTTTTTAGCACAGCATTGAGAACTCTTTACAAACAAGTATCAATCTCTCTCTCCAACTGCATTATAAGTTCAAACTATGACTTACGGGCTTCACTGGTGGCGCAGTGGTTGAGAGTCCGCCTGCCGATGCAGGGGACACGGGTTCGTGCCCCGGTACAGGAGGATCCCACATGCCACGGAGCGGCTGGGCCCATAAGCCACGGCCACAGAGCCTGCACGTCCGGAGCCTGTGCTCCACAACGGGACAGGCCACAACAGTGAGAGGCCCGCGTACTGCAAAAAAAAACCCACAAAAAAACCACGACTTACAAGGACCTACATCATCCACCTCCCTCCTTTGCCCTGCCAGCCTCCCTGATCTCATTCTCTACTGCCCTGCCCTCACTCACTTTCCCCTGTCCAGCCACACTGGCTTCCTTACTATTCCTCAAATATGCCAAGCACAGTTGTGCCTCAGGGACTTTGCACCTACTATTCCTTCTGCTTCAGAACACACCCTCCCACCCCATCTCCACTCTCCCAGAACACACCCTCCCACTCCATCTCCACTCTCCCACATAACCAATGGCTTGTTTCTCACTTCAAGGCTCTGCTCAACCGACATCTTATTAGAGGGGACTTCCCTGATCACCTAACACATTCCCTTACCTCTTCATCTTGTTTTGTTATTCTCCAAAGCATTTACCACCACTTGACAATCCATATATTGACTTATTTATTCATCTCTCTCCCCCACTAGAAAGTAAAGTACGTAAGGGAAAGAACTTTGTTCTCTTCCTACTTCCTAGAACAGTGCCTTCAACTTAGAAGGTGTTATACAAATATTTGCTGAAAATGAATGTATGGATTCTTTGCCCTTTCACATTACCCTCTAGTCACACCAGAGGCTGCCCTTCCAGAGCACAAGTTCAAGCCCTGTGCCTTTTGTACCTGTTCCCAATACCTGGGCTGTCCTTTCCTCATTCCGCAAAATCCTCTTACCCCAAGCCCAGCTCAAACGCTGTCTCCTCAGTCAGGCCTTCCTCAATTTCTCCTCTATATTCCTGATGCACTTGATTCTTTTATCATAATTAACCCACTTATAGTCACTACATGTTTATCTTCCTAGATAACTGTAAGTTGCTACTGAACAAAGACTTCTACTCACCTCTGTATCCCCGTGCCGTAACAACAAACCTATAAGGCTCTCGGTGTTTACTGAAACAATTTATTTTCTGAGTCTCTACCAATTCTAGGGAGTGGATAGTATAGTCTCCTCCTCATTATCAATGAGCCTGGCATCTGTGGGAGGGGCTTATAGCAGAGGAAGTCACCAAAGGATCATAACTAAGGTCCTGAGACTGCAATGGCAGAGAGTATGGTGAAGTTAGCTCACTGGAGGCAGAAGACCCACAGAGGAGTCAGCATATGCAATGGACTACACTTGGTATAACATGTGAACAATCAAGGTTTACAAACGTGTTCTCATGCACTTGTAAGGATCTTCTAGCCCATGGGGAACAGACAGAACACACACACAAAGGAGGCTGGAGGAAGCAAGTTCGCCAGCAGCTGCACCCTAACATCTTAAGAGGTAACATTTCTGTGACTACAGCTTACACAAATCAGATAATTTGCCTCCTTTCTAGACACTCTGGTTATCACACGCAAGGCCAAGCCTGTAAAGTTTTAAAGCTAAAGTACAGGGACAATCTGTGAATAGGGCTTAAGATATTTAAGAGCTAGTACCTGCATTAAGCCACCAGGTTATAGAATGAAAATTTATCTTGAAATTCCAGTCTCTTCCTCTCTCTCTCACCTCCTTTCCCCTATCTTCCCACCTCCATCTCTATTCCTTCTCCCCTACTCCCTGTTTTATGTATATATGTGCATCATTTTATATATACACGGAATATTTACTGTCTGTTAGATTTATTTAATAAAGTGCACACTCCTCAGGCTCAATTTAGAAAGAGGACAAAATGAACACTTTCTCATGGGGGTGAGTGGCGTTCCAAAGACAAAAGATTCCTCAGTCTTAAAACATGGCAAACACCATGTTCCTTCTGATAGATAGATGCTAGAAAAAGGCATGTGGATCCTTAAAATTCACATGCTTTTAAGACCTACTATCAACAGAGTAGATCCTAAAGCAGAAACAATAAAACACCAGCCTTTTAAGTTCTTCCTGCCTGAAGATGAGAATAAGAGGTGGTAGTGTACTTCCTCACTTGCACCCAAAGTGTAAAGGCAGCAAAAATATCTTAAACAAGTATGATGAGGAAGCCACTCTTCTGGTCCACTTGTTTTGCTTTGCCTCTAGGGATCTGTCTCACTGCAAACCTTTGCTTTATGTTTTCTCTTTTATATACGCTAAGAACCTGAGAGTCTTAACCTTTTCTTCCACCGCTCAACCAATAAATAGGACAAAAGAACATTTTTATTTTTTTATGTATTTTCCATTCAAATTTTTAAAAAAGAGATAAGTAAGCTAGTTCAGTTCATATTTCTCACAAAATCACTTTCCAAACTAAATTGTTTGTGACCATGAACAGGAAAAACACCGTCCTCTATTAGCACCATCTGACATTTCCACCTTAATGTTACCAAGCACAACAGGCCTAATGTCAGAAGTATTAAAAATGTTAAAAATCCCCAACCCCACTCAAAATGCATACCAAAGTTCTGGTAAAGGAAAACAAAAACAAAAACAACTCACCATTATCTTTATTTTCTTTCAGAAACCCATTAACAGCACACTGGAATTTAAAACTAGTGTCGTCATCTGGCACCTGATACCCAATTGTACAAATTTCTAAATAAGGAATAGTTTCTGGTAAGTCCTATAAGGCAAAACCATGAAAGTATGTATTATTTCCTTTGTAGGGAAAGAATAAAATATTCATTAGAGAAGGCAGAATATAAACCAGGAGAGTACATTAAACTTAGTATGTCAGTCATTCTGATAAGAGCCATTTTTTCCAAAGCTGTTTTAACCAGTAATTATCACTTGATTTTCATTAAAACTGCAGAATGGACAGTTACTAGGCATGCAAAAGGAAAAGCAAATCTATGTGAATGAATGCACATGTAACTCAAAATGATATAAACAGTTCTACTTACATTTATGTTCTATCTTACATTTCAAGGGCCATAAAGCAGCTGTGATTTAAGTAGAATAGTAGAATAGAGTCAGAAGAACTTGGATTCGAATTAGGAAATAGAGCAAATTTCAGGCATTGTTGACAAATGGTATGCCTGGCATGGGAGAAATAGACTATCAATAGAAGACAGAAAAGGATAAATGAAAATTCTCTAGTTCTGAATTTAAATGGAAAGTAGCAGTATGAACCTATGACATATTTTAAAAATATTAAAAACAAACATACTTATTTCCTAGCTCTGACCACTGAAAAAGTCTAGAAAAAACTGATGCCATGTCAAAAGGACTCAGGAGTCACTGAGAAGCTCCAACTGGCCAAAGATAGGGTCTCAGTTAGAATAATAACTGTAACAGAGTCCACGGTGATATGAATAAATAAATTTTACAAAACTGGTCACCACTGGAGGATATTTGTGAATCAACTCATTATTTTGAAAACTGTTAA
The DNA here is from genome assembly GCF_011762595.2 of Tursiops truncatus. Classification (NCBI taxonomy): domain Eukaryota; kingdom Metazoa; phylum Chordata; class Mammalia; order Artiodactyla; family Delphinidae; genus Tursiops; species Tursiops truncatus. The sequence goes on from NC_047046.1 coordinate 58,749,168, forward strand.
ACAAAAGAAGAGAATCATGCCTCTACAACTGGGCAACCAAATAGCTGATGAGGGGAATCTTCTCCCCATAGAAATATACCCAGCTAATAAGTGAAAAAAAGAACAACAGAATTCACCAACATTTGAAGCCTCAAGTGAATTAATGGATGTAGGTATGAATCATCAGTGACTGCTAATATCACAGAAAGAGACAATTATATGTCTCCATGGAAGAAAACATCATCACCTACGAAACTGTCTTGCCAAAACAAAACATGCAAGCTTCATTCTGATCAACTACCAATTTACAGGAAATAAAAGGATTGAAGAATATGTTAACAACACATGGAATATAATCATCAAAATCTAGATCGGACAAATTACCTGGTTTCTTTAAAAATAAAATTCAAGGAGGAAAAAAAAAGTGAGAGAGATATGGAGGGAGAACCAAGAGATTAAACAAGACTTAAGAGACCTAACAATCAAGGCAATGTGTGGACCTTATTTGGATCTAATTCAAAATTCTTAAAGACAATTTTTTATGACATTGAGGAGACAACTGCAAATTTGAGCAGTCACTGGGTATTTAATATTAAAAAATGATATTAAGGAATAAAAGTCCGATATTTTAAATACACATACCCAAAATGTATAGCTGGGGCTTCCCTGGTGGCGCAGTGGCTGAGAATCTGCCTGCCAATGCAGGGAACACAGGTTCGAGACCTGGTCTGGGAAGATCCCACATGCCACGGAGCAACTAGGCCCCTGAGCCACAACTACTGAGCCGGCGCGTCTGGAGCCTGTGCTCCACAACAAGAGAGGCCTCAATAGTGAGAGGCCCGTGCACCGTGATGAAGACTGGCCCCCGCTTGCCGCAACCAGAGAAAGCCCTCTCACAGAAACGAAGATCCAACACAGCCAAAAAATAAATAAACTAAATAATTAATTTTAAAAAATGTATAGGTGTAATTACATGTTGTCTCGGAGCTGCTTCAAGATAATATGGAATGGGGTGAAACAGGTGGGGATATAGATAAAACATGACAGCCATCAGTTGGTAAATAATAAAGCTGGATGAGTTCGTGGGTATACAAGGAACACTCACAGTATTTTGTATACTTTTGTATATGTTTAAAATTTGTGATAATTGTTTAAAATCAAGACGACACTGTAGAAAACAGTTTGGCAGTTTCTCAAAGTTTAAACGTAGAGCTACCGTATGATTCAACAACTCTGCTACTACCTACACTGCCCATCTAAAAGAACTGAAAGCAGGGGTTTGAGCAAATATTTGTACACCAATGATCACAGCAGCAAGATTCACAATAGCTACAAGGTGGAAACAACCCAAGTGTCAATCAACCGATGAATAACAAAATATGGTATATACACACAGTGGGATTTATTAAGCCAAAATAGGAATGGTATTTTGTTACATGCTATAACATGGATGAACCTTGAAAACAATAGGTTTAGTGAAATAAGCCAGACATAGAAGGATAAATATTGTAGATTCCACTTATACGAGGTACCTAGAATAGGCAAATACATAGAGACAGAAAATAGAAGAGCGGTTACTAAGGGCTGGTGGGAGGGAAAATGGGGTTGTTACTTTTTGATGGTTACAGAGTTTTTGTTGAGGATGATGAAAACGTTTTGGTTATAGACAGTGGTGACAGTTACACAACACTGTGACTGCATTTAATGCCACTGAACTGCATATTTATAAATGGTTAAAATAAATATGATTTATGTATATTTTACCACAGTAAAAGAAAGAGGAAAACTCAGTTGAAATTTCAATTCTTCCTTGTCCGAGAGTCAGTTTCATCGTCTTTAAAATTAGTAATTGTAGTTGTCTATCCTCTGAGTTTAGTGCAGAGTAAGCACTCAGTAGGAGGTATCAGTACTACTTCCACTTCAACAGCAAAGAACTCTTGTGAAGAGTAACTAAGTCAATGGATATGAAAGAACCTTATAAATGGCAAACTGCTATACAAATGTTAACAAACATTAGGTGTTACTGTCTCCCAAGGCCATGGAACAGGTCAGGAGAAGGATAATTCTTTTGCATTGGTATGTCCTACATGGGCCAAGAGAACACATGGGTTTCTGTATTATATCAGAAGATATTAGGAAAAGAAAGCATAAAACGTAGAGAACAATTGTCTTTAACAGTGATGCTTAAACATGCTCAGGCAACAGCTTAAAATAAGTGCTAAAGACATAATGGACATACTTTTCTTTCCTTTTAGGCTACTACTATTCTTACTAAAAGTTTACTTCATTTTCAAAATATAGAACATGGAAGCTTATAGACTTTCTTAAGCATCTCTAGAGGCTACTGCTGAAGACTATAGTTCAATTCATATCTTTAATCTAATTTTGAAACAGCAATTACAAATGCGTATTTAAGGAAACGACTAGCTTCCCTTTTTGAACCCATGAAAGAAGGTCAGGATTCACCTTAGCATAAGATGATAACTACTGAATTACTATGAATTTTTACAGTATCAGAAAGAAGGTCATTTTCAATTACGGGTTCCATTTACCTCTGGCTTAAAATAGCGGCGAGTATATGTTAAGTCAATAATCAGCCCAAGTTCTTCATTGTGTTCTTGGAGTTTGTTAAGGGGGGAAAAAACGTTCTTCTGGAGCAAGATTCTTTTCAAAACTCTGTCAGAAAGAATAAAATAAGAAAGAACATGCGTTTAAAATCCTTTATTATATTATCCATTTATTCAAACCCTGTGATGCTAACATATGAGATTCAAAGTAAAGTTTTTTCCTCTGGAGTTTACAAGCGGTATTACGATCCTTTCTTCCAGAGAGATTAGATGGAAGAAAATAAGCTCACTTCTATATAGTTATTTCTATATCTGTTTATTTCATGTTGGTCTCCTAACCAGACTGTAAACTCCCAGAAGGCAGGGACTACATCAATTTTGCCTACCGCTGTACTGCCAGCTCCAAGCAGAGTGCCTGTAAATAGACACGTAAATAAATACTTCTTGAATATCTACCTATATCAAGGATGGTTTTCACTGCTAAATAATCTTTTATGTATTTGGCTTATTTATGTACTCTGTTCGATTGATCTGTTTGGTTATTCAAGTGCCAGCAACACACTTTTCTTTTTAAATTAGGAGACTATCTTTAGAGCAGTTTGAGATTCACAGAAAAACTGAGCAAAATGTACACAGTTCCCACTTATACCCTCTCTCCTTCATCCCACACAGCCTTCCCCATTATCAACATGCCATACCAGTGTGCTTCATTTGTGAGAATTCATGAACCAACACTGACACATCAGTATCAATCAAAATCCATAGTTTATTGCATTCATGGTACAAGTAACTGACTATTTCTTTATTTCTAGTATAGTCATCCCCAAACATTTACATACTGAGATACATATTACTCTCTTATTAATTACATTATTCTTTACTTATAGTTAGGGCATTCCACTGGTTTTGTTTTTTTTAAATTAAGTACAAAAGTAGGTTGTATTTATCTATGAATTCCATTTCTGGATAGTAAAGGCGGTATTAAAAAGTATTTGCTATAAAAAGGGAAAATGGAGTACGATGGGGTTGAGAGTCAGGGCTCTATATGGTGAATTCAGATTTCTGGAAGAATACGGTATTAACTTTTGCTTACCTTTTTTAAAGGAACTTTGAATGCAGTGAAACGAGTCCCAGGCATCCGCTGTCCAACTGGGAGATAGTCTTTCCACCTATTTATATATATTTTGTTAGGCAAATTTTATGTTTGGCTGTCTCCTTGCATAGGATGAATGCGCCTTGAAAATGGAAATCATATCCCTCTATAGTAGGTCCCTCTTCTTTCTGCTTTGCACTTTGCTGCTCCACTTATTCAACCCCACCTTGTAATAAGCTATACTTCCCTCGTTCCTGTTTTCCCATCTTGAAAACAGATAAAAGGCAACAAAACAATGCAAAGGTCTCAAAAAATTAGGGATATCTAAAACCAGAGATGCCCAGAACTTCTGTATCTCTAATAAAACCTAGCCCGGTGTTGACTACTATGGTATCATTAACACATACATGTTGACTGAAATAGTTTGAACTCAATTCTTCCCCTTCACAGTTTAGTTTTAGTCCTCACACAAAACATGATAATAAAATTCTTTAATGCTAGGAATCACAGTGAAAAATAATATCTGAACTGACTTCTGTAAGATGAGTTAGAACTAAGGTTAATTCAGTATATCTGAAGCATAGAAAGTGAGGGCAATAGTGGCACAAGATAGGGCTAGAGAAGCAGAGAGGATTCTAGACCACGCAGAGTCTTAAAGGCCAACAGTTTGTATTCTATTCTCATACAATGCTTTTGAGCGATGTCTATGAGCAATGTTCCAACTTGCTTTTAAGGTTTCTTGTGTGAAGAATGGATTGGAAGGAAACAAGAAATATGGACAGTACTTAGGACCTAATTGCAGCACACAGGCAAGTTCAGTATTAGGATGCTGAGGAAAAGGTGACAGATTCGGAAGAAATTCAGGAGATAAACCGAAGCGGGTTTAATGGGGTATGAGATGGAGGAAAGGAAGGTCTTAGGGAATTAAAGGGTTTACTGCACACATGAGCAAAGTCTCAAAATTAATCATTTGAACGTACAGAGGTAGATCTCTCAAATGACACTGGTTAGGAAGCAACAGTACGGCCTTTATAATTCCTAGAGACAACACAAATCAACCCTTTCGATGGAAAATTCGGCAGTACCCGTGCGTATTTTCACTCAACCTTAGTTCCAGGTCCTCTTACTCACATTTTCTGTGCCAAAACAACACAGCTTGAGGAATTGAAGGGGATTCCATCCTGGTAATTAAGGAGTGTCCCCAACACTGACAGTCCCATCTTAAAAAGCAGTCCCTCTGCATTTTACCCGAGGAGCTATGGCCAGAGCCTCCCTTTGAAAACGATGAGGGGAAATCAGAACATCACACACTGTCCCTTTCAGCTACTGTGAACTGAGCCGCGAGACGACCAATACCCCCTAGCACAGCGCGGACGGGGCAGCGCGCGGGGGCAACAGTCACAGGTGACGGCACAGGAGACGAAGCCCAGGCCCAGGGGCTCTGAGCTCCACCAACAACGCCCAGTGGCCAAGGCGTATTACCTTTCCGGGATGTGCTTTCCGCCCTTCCTCCTGGCCGACGAACCTCCGGAAAAGCCACGACGCTGACACCAGCGCCCACGGGCATGATGCCACTGGCTCACGTGACCCCCAAGACGCCGCCCACCCAACGCCAAGAGTGCTGAAGTCGCCAACCCGGCGCACTCGGTGCCAGCACAAGGCCCCGAACCACAAGCGCCAAGGCACAAGCCCACACAGCTCGCGGACCTCCTTCTACTGCGCATGCGTCACCGCCCGTCCAGATGACGTCCTCACGCCGAGACACTTCATTAGTAAAGAGGAGTCTGACGCCTGCAATTCCCTCCTTAGCCGGAAGATGGTAGCAGAGGTCCATTAGTTCGTGTGTGCACCCCTCAGAACTCCAATCATATGGGACATGGAAAGTTGTCCCACTCTCCCAGTATCTTGTGTGGTTCTTTCAGATATTTCCGAAGTGCTTACGTTCACACTTGTATCTTGTATGTAAGTATTTCTACGTAATGGAGATCCTGTATTTTATACAAGAGCAGCATACTATACATAGTCTACAATCTGTCTTGGATAGTGATTTTGCCAGTCAATTTTTGCGTACACCCATTCGATTCTCTTTAATAGCTGCGTCACATTACATACTTTACATGGCCAGTCCAATATTGACGGACTTTTAGTTGTTATCAGTTTGGGGGTATTTTGTTTGTTTGTTTTGTTTGTTTGTTTTTGTCCTCTGTTATAGATAGGCTGCAATGTGAACCTCTTTATACATGTGTATAGCTATATACAAATTTCTAGACATAGAAATTCTGGAATGAAAGAGATGCAAACTTAAAATATTGAAAGATTTTCAATCCATCTAATCTGCCTAATCAACCTTCAAAAATACTCTATCAACTTATACTCCACTCACAGTGAAACATTTATTGGGTTTCTATTATGTGCCTGGTATCATGCTGGAGGTTGACAGTATGGATTTACATTTTAGACAATACCAAAATATGCCTGAGAGAGATAAGAGTGGAGCTCAAGTATAACATTTCCTCACAGTATCAGGCATAGGGATCTGTACCTGTTAGAAAAACTATGAATCCTGCCACAAGTGGAACAGCAAAGAACAGCATGTCCTACAGTAGGTCTGAAGGTATAATAGCATACTAAATTCCATTGTTATTTATAATAACCTATGTTTTTTGTTAGTTTTACTTTTCAGTTTCTAATTTCTGAAAGTATCTGACATACACTGTTAGTAATCTTCTTCACAACCATTTGAGCTGGGTAAACTGAGTCAGGAAGGTCAGAATTATTGAATGAATGAATGAATGAGTAAAAAGTTCAGTGGCTTTAATGTATCTGGGACAGTCCATAGTCTAACCAAGTTTCAATCCACAAGCATTTATTTACAATTCTGAAAACTTCCACATAATTACAAATGGGACAATAGTAGTCAATTACTACTTGGATAAAGAAAAGATACAAGTTAGCACAACCTAGTTCACAAACTTACAATTAGGCACATTCAATTTGGTGCTAAGTCATAAAATATTCTTTTGCAATTTATGAAAAATATCCAATAGGCATGTAATGGCCAAAAAGTACAAATGATACAAATATCTATAGACATGACAATGTACAAATTGTGACATAAATCTATCAGAAACTAGAAAATCTATGTTGGTCTTATAGTTCCAGCTTGCTAAAAGATACAGGCTTTGGGTGGGAACACAAAAAAATCCAGACCTGGCCATAACGGGGTTTCCAGAAAGTATGGGAACTAGCAAAGAGTAGGCCTCTGGATGGGAGTGGGTCCAACATGAGATGAAATAATGCCTTAATGGGTATGTAGTATGCTGGGATGGAAAATATAGGAACAAGGGATATTTGGAGAATCAGACAGCTAAGTATTTGACACTAACAAAATCTACCAGTATCCCATAGGGCCTCAGGTACCATGCAAGGGTTTGAGGGATTCCAGTATTTAATTAAATCAAAATGTGACAATGGGAAGAATTAAGGACAGCCTCAGGGGTAGACGAACTGGGGATGTTTACACCAAGACATGTCTCAGTTAACCTGATGGGTTCAAAATGCAGGAAGTGGGTATACGGGACAAGACAATACCCTAACTGTAAGAATAAAGGTTTCGGTCAGGGTAGGGCCTCATGTTCCTAAGTGTTGAAATAGAGCTCTTTAGTTTCTTCCTCCTACATGTAAGATTCTTTTAGAGGTTAAGATGATTCTGAGCCTGCAAGCTAAAGTTAAATGGCTGGAACCAGGGAGGGAAACTAAGTTACATAGGCTCGGAACCAGGAAAAGCCTAACTAATGGTTTGCCTAACTAAATAGAATTGAATGTTGGAACTGAATATTTTAATATGTAAACATTTTACTGACCCCAAAATGTGGCTTACCACACTCCCCCCAATCTCACACCGCCCACCCTAACCTGCAGTGGCTATGGGTCCCTTGATTTCCATGGAAATATAGAGAAAAGAGACACTGATCTGGCTTTCAGGTATTTAGTAAGTTGTTAGGCTCACATCACATACTAGTATCATGTAAGTAGACCATCTGAAGTAGGAAGCTTAGGGGAAAAACCTTGAAAAACACTTAAAATCTTAAGCCACATCTCCATACTACACCACCTTTCACAATTTCTTCTCAGATAAGCATCATCCCCATCAGTGAAAAAACTCGTATCTCATAATAATAAAAACAGGCCTAAATATTAAATGTGTGTCTTTGGAGGTCCCATCTATGGGATATCTTCCTGGTACTAGAAAAGTCGCCAGAAAGATCAATCTTTGCACCCCTCCCTGAAAGCTTACCACCAAGGAAAATGACTTAGATCCATAGATTTCCTCCCTCAAACCAGCTTACCTCAAACATAAATCATTAGCAACTCAGCCTTTACTCACATTATCACAGTCACAAGAGTGGTTAGGGAGCAAAGCACTAACCACGGGAACTAAAACAGAGGTCACCCAGGCCAAGCTGGGCTGATGGCAGATATCTGCTCCTTACGCTTGGGTGCATAATGCGACTCGCCACAATGCCTTTTTCACAGACCCTTTTTAAAGTTTCTCCACAAAATCCAACAGGTCATGTTCGTTCATGATGCTTCGAGATAAACAATCGTCAAGAGAAAAACATGCAATATGTCTTACAATGTTGCAGTCCTTAAAAATATGACAAGGAGATAACCATGTAGACAAAACCAGAGCGTTTAAAATAATCTGTATTCTACAAACATACCAGTGAATGCTATTAATAAGGTAATATGACATAAAACAAAATGAGAAATATATGTAAGACTGTTCCCTTTAGTGTACAGAATTCATGGCAGTTGCCGCACTATCGAGCTACTTACATCTATGACTATCTGTTCTGGTAATACAAAATGAGGCCAAAGTGTGTCAACTTGTTTCCCACAGAAACCAAAAAATCTACATGAATCACTTTTCTCCTGTGCCCTTTCACCTTATCTGCTCCCAGTTCTCCACGAATGTCCTCTTCCTTCTCTAATTATTCTCCTCTTCATTTTGCTTGGCCTTGCACCCAAGCATGCAAGACAGAGAATCCTAGAGGTCCAAGATTCTAGAGTGGCTGTTTGCAAGGGGGAGGAGGAGATTACAGTAACTGCCACACTGTATATACTTCTGTGCAAAGAAAAAGGGACAGTATTCAGAATGTCTCTCACATATAAAAGAGCTGGATGGCAGGATACCTGTGTGGCCCAAGGAACTAGAGGTAGCAAATTATGGGGAAAACAACTGTAACCAAAGGCTGCAAGAGGAAATGTTTGCAACCAGCTCTGTCTCCTAGCTCTCTGGTATTTGCGTCCAACGGGCAGAGTCTATTTTGTGAAGCATCAAACACTGAAAAGAAGACTCCTGCTGCTTGAAGTTGACAGGAAGTAACATCCATGAGGGTAAGATCAAGGCTTGTCCTAGAAACAATGCCCATAATGGAAAAAAAAAAAAAAGAAAGCAGAAGAGAAATGTAAGTCGCAAGTCCAACCTGGCCCAGCCTGGCCCAGCCCAAGGAAGGTAGGAGTCAAGGAGACGAAATTAAAAGAGAAGAGCCTTGGACCACAACACTCTCCACAAGGTACACTCAACGAACTTCACCCTACGCTTTAACCAAGTTACAAAAAGAGCTTCTTAATCCTTACTTTTGCTCCTTAAAAGCTGCTATAAGTTCACTAATTAGACAGATATGATTTCAGAGCAACTGTAATAGTTCAAACTAGATGGCTCTTGCCTTCCTAAGGATATTAATTAAATAAGATATATATAGCTCTAAGTATATGATACATAAAATATAATACTGTGTAGGATATAGGTAACTGTTAGTAAATTATATTAATGAACGTCTGTAAGAAATGTTGCAATGATTTCCCTAATGTAAGAGCCTGGGGGAGGTAAATCTGTCTTCTAGGATTTCCTCCCCAGAGCTCAGAAATTTAGGTGTTGTTTTAGCTCTCCTACACTCTGTCCACCCAACCCCACCTTCCTGTTTGGGATCGGACCTCCCTATTGGCTATCTCATACCTTGAAACTGCCTGCTTTGTGACATCATTCTCCTATATCATATAAGTGACCAGTGAGTAGTAACCAGTGACCTTTGTACTGGACAGATGCGCTGTTCAGCTGCAGCCACTCAAGACATCCTCTGGTGTTGCCTCCTCATCCCTTGTATCTGCAGTTGATGTTTTCTCTTCTTCTCTGACCATGTCAGGTAAGAAAAGAAACTTTTAAAAGTTTTTCATTAGATTTATTTTGCCCCTAAATTTACTAGTAGATTCAAAATAGCATGGAATAATGAGGGAACGTATTGCACTAGAAGTCTGGAGAACTAATTTCAGGTTTGATTTTACTATCTGTGTGACTTTGGACAAATCAGTGACTGTCTCACAAAGCCTGATATTTTCCTTATCTGTTACGTTAGGATACTACATTGGTTGATCACTCTGATCCCTTTCTTCTCTAATATTGAGCCTTAAAGGGTACCCATGTAGAAAATGAAAGCAGGGACTTCTCAAGAGTGTTTCAACAGAAACACAGAAAAGCCAGGTGACATAGAAAACTAGCAATATATACCAAGATGTTTCATCTCTACTGGTCTCCCTCCACTAATATTTCGACTAGTTGAAAAGAGAAAACAGGGAGAGAGGATGGAGAGTACTGGGCTATATAGGGAGGCACAGAGACAAACGTAAGGAAGTTTAGGATTGTTTTCATCAGCACAGACCAACAGGAACCAAGAGATAGGAAACAATATAAGAATGAAGAGGGAAAGCATTGAGGAGCTCTCCAGAAAAACGTAGTTTGCAATGGAATGTTGATGGGAACCAAAGATTTTAAATTAAAGCAGAAACAGCATAGAGTGAATTCTGCTCAGAGCAGGGCAAAACAAAGTTGATTGTAGCAAATCCTTATTTTAACAGACTAAGAGGAAAGTAAGGACAGAAGAGGGTATCACCAGGAAAGGCAGCCTACCAGAAAAGTCATACTCAGTTTTTTTTCTTTTATTGCCTCTCTGAATACAGCTGGCACTTGACAGCTTTCAATATAAACATTTTAGAAATATGTCCTAGAAATGATGCTTCCTATATACAAGAAACCAAAGTGGTTATCTAGGGGTCTGCTTTTCAATGTTTTATTCTTTCTAATGTTTAAACTATGTAGACGTTTTGCCAATTAAACATTTTAAATGATATCTTCGAAATTGAATCAGAAGGACTATTTCCTTTGTGTGATATGTAGCTTCTAAGGCAAGGTTGCTTTTCATCTTTACAGTTCTTTCCTTCCTAACACAGAGAGCACATTGATCAACAGCCATCGTTCGTTTTTACATCTTAGCTACCTAAGAAGAAAAAGAAAAAGTCAAGCCCCACATTTCTAATTCCATATTGAGGGAAATCGCTGGGGGTCTAGTGGTTAGGACTCGGTGCTTTCACTGCCAGGGCCACGCGGCGTGGCAAAAAAAAAAAAATTCCACATTTATCTAGAACAATATTGCGGAGTCCTTTCGATGTTCTTAAATTTGAAAAATCTTTTTTAATTGGACTCTAGTGATGATGGTTTTTTTAGGTTTTGGGATGTCATCTTCTTGGATGTTGAAGATGATTATAATCTAAGTTCTAGGATAAACACAAAAACCTTCTTGATACTTTTTAAGCTTCCTTTCTGCTTATTATATATTTCTATTCTTTGAAACATATATTTCTACCAGGCTTAATACCTGTTACTTGCTGGGTAAAAATATGAATGAGCACAATAATGAAATTCTTTTACACTTATTATTTTGCTGTCTGCTTTGTACCAGTTTTCATTGAAATACTTGTCTGCATATATTGTGGCTACCTATACTTTCACATTGATTGAATTTTGTTGCTTTTTATGCATTTTTACTGATATAGCTTCTCTGTCTGTATGTATTGGCTAGGAATTCATTCAAAATCACCTTCTAGTGTGTTTTTTGGTTAATAGTATTCACTAAAATACAGTGGACAAAATTCACTTTCATAACATTGCACGTATGGTACAGAAGGTCATTTGTTAGTAAACTCATTATGCTTTGATACTTGCCACATACCCCAGTTTTCATAACTATGTATTTCGTCTTCATTATGTAATATGTTTTTCATGATTTTTCTTTGTCTTTCTAGAACTTATTGTATCTTCCTCCATATAAATCATATACAATATAACAGTTTATTCATGTATTAATTATTACTGCTATTATTATTGGTGGTGGTGTTATAACCACTTTATAGATGAGTAATCTGAAGTAATCAGATAACTTTTCTCTTAAGAAAAGAAATTCACTTTCTTAAGAAATTCACTTTCAGGTAATCATTTTGAGGTAGGATGAGAAACCAGGCTTGAAGAGGGTAAAAATGACTCTTTAAATTTACCAGGTGGACTGAGCTATATGTGAACTCTAGGTAATAGCGTGGGAACTGCACAAGCAAAGTGAGACACTGAAGATTACAATGGTAATAGCTGTACTGTTTTCTAATGGACAAAAAAACTGCCTATAGTATAAGTTCTATTTCTCCTGCTTTCTGGCAGTATCATGCTCAGAGTAGCGTCCTGCCAAGGAAGTCAGGATACTTAGGTTCTGAAACCTGGTAAGGATACTAACATAATGAGAGAATTTGAACAATTCAACCCGACCTCTCTGAGCCTCAGTTTCCTTCCTCATGAAATGAGACTGTGAAAATAGAAGTTCTCTAAGGACCTCCTAGTTCTAAAATGCTTCCAGTCTAGGAAACAGCATAGAAGTCAATACTAGCGCAGGCTGAAGGGAAAGATAGGGCAGGGAGAAGGTTGCTTCCAGCCTAGAGAACAATGTCTGAACCATACCACTTGGGTCTTCTGCCCATCTGTGCCCAACATGGGAGCACAGGCAGTTAATACAGAAGAGTGTAAAACTGCTCAGTCCTTACAACCATCATAACGGTCTGATTTTTGGTTTCTCAGTAAGTATTGACGTTAGAGGTGTCCTGATAGCAAGAATCTTAAGATAATGCTGTTCCTCAAACATAGTGAGAATTTATCAATCTCCCTGATTTTTTCATTACCCTCTTGTTCTTACAGAAAATTTCCAAAATCCACCTGTACTTGGAACTCTAAATTCTCTGCAGCACTCTCTTCCTGTGGTGAGGAATGCAACTTCCCTAACAGGAAGTGTCTGCAACTTCTCCAGAGTCTCTGCTCCTGCCGTCAGTTTGGCATCAGCTACTGGTACCTCCTTCCGGACACTCATGTGTAGTGCCTACCTTCACCAACAGTCTAGCACAACTATGTTATCTGGAGTCACTGACCAGAGCCAGATCTCCACTTCAGCTGCTTCCTATCCAGGTGTTCTTGACTGGGACATCACAGGAAGCACTGAAAAGAATTCTTCTTCACTCGGAGACTTTACTCTGGCAGTCACTGACCCACACACAGCTGCTTCCTCCATGTTTATGGCAGCCCAGTATGATAAAACTGCAGGCCCCAATAACATGGCCCCACTATATCCATCACTTTCTGCCAGACTTGCTCAGGGAACACCACCTCAAATTCCCAATCAGGGACACAGCCTGTCACTTCCCTACCAGGAAGGAAGGCAAATATATTACTATAACCAAGGAACATTGGGGTCTTTACTGTATGGAGAACGTGGCTCCTGCCTGCAATCCTATGGCTCTGTGTCATACACAGGAAGTAGGGCCTCTGTGCAACCAGAATTGGTAATGGTACTAAGGGAGATTCAGCCCACAAATATCCAACCACCAGCTTCCACCTCTGGAATCTACTACCCTGTGTATGCTCAACCCATCACAGAAACAAGTTTTCAAGAAATCCCTGATACTCACCAGCTCCTGGCCTGCACTGATCCCCTCAGCCAAGAGGAGAAGCCTGGTTCTGAAAATACTGATCTGGGAAAGAACAGCCTGGGTCTTGAGGACCAAGGGACAGTTGAAAATGGGATGGAATCTAGCAGTGGTTTTGCAGACATTACTACATTGGCAGAGGATATTCACCTTCCCCAGCTCTTTAATTCTTTGAAAGATTTTGATCAATCAAAAGGTCCCAACGTGATCAAAGCCAAAGGCAACAGAGCCATTAAGGTGAATCAGGTGCAGGAAAAGACAAGTGTCATAAAGGTTCCCTCTGATCAACCCAGGAAGAACAAACATAAAGCCTCTGAGCCTATCAGTGGTGCTCCCAAGGCCAAAATCCAGCCAAAGAATCGAGTGCCTGTTAGGGGGAGAAGTGGTTCTATGCAATGCTGCAGTCAGTGACAGGGCTCCTGTGAACACGGCCAAGGATTCTAAAGGCAAACCTCAGAAAGCTGCATCCAGAAAGATCAGCAAAACGAGCGAGCCATGGGCAGGAAAAGACAAATAGCACCAGAGGAAGAAAGAAGGCTGAAGAGAAAAAGCAGTCAGGGAACAAATTCAAGGCAGAAGAGAAGCCAACAATTCCCCAGACGAAGCGAAAGCAACACCAAACTGAGCTTATCCAAGAGAGCTTTAAAAAGCCTCGAACCTCCATAGGCATGCGCATGCTGGAGTCTGTGAAGGTTTTTCATGCACTGGAGAAGAAGAATGATAAGAGAACTGGGCTCTCCTCCTGTTGGGTCTTGGGAAATTCAAGCAAACCTAAAGACCCCCAGCCACCCCCAGCTATCCAGCCATGGCGGAATACCCCACGTGAGGGTAAGGGTCCTGAGAAAACTCAAGTCGAAGCTCAGAAACCAGACAGCAGTGCTGAAAGAGAGTGTCCGTCTCCACCCCAGTATGAGTTGCTGCCTCCTGGGAAGGTCAAGTTGATACCTCTGCCTTTTTCTGCCTGGGACAAGCCCCAAGGTCAACCTGCTCCTTGGAGGCCACAGTCTCTGGCCTCACATCAGCCTGCTGTTGCTGACCGTACCCACCCTGCTTCTACTAACTCAGCTCAACCTGCTGCAGTCAGTTCTTCCCAGCCAGCTCCTGCCTCTTTGTCAGGTCCTGCCAAACCATCTCAGCCAACTGTGACCAACCCAACGTAACCAGGTTGGACCGACCGTACCCAGCCTAGTGTCCCTCAGTCTGCTGCTCCTAGGCCTGCACCCTACAAAACTTTATCTTGCACCTCTCTCCAGCGAGAGCCTGTTCCCCCTGCTGTGACTAAGCGCCAGTCCCCAGCCAAGCTCCAAACCCCATTTCTACTCCAAGACTTCAGCAAGCAACCAGTTCCATGGAGGGAACGCAATGTTCCTGAGGCAGTAATGTCAAAGCCCATCGAAAAAGAGCAGAGGCCAGAGCGGGAGGCCATGAAGAGGCGGGCCCAACAACAAGGTGAGAATGCTGCCAAATACACCTCTTTGGGGAAACTGCAATTTTTCATTGAGAGGGAAAAAGAAATGGAAATTGCTGACTACTACGGATATTTAAAGTAAGAGCTGCTAGGATTGTTGGTGCCACCTTGGGGACCAGCTGTTCTTCCATGTATAGACAAGATAGGCATAAATTTATTTATATTGGTATATTTTAAAACAATATAACTGAATAAAAAATGTAATAGAATTAATAGATGAGTAATAAACCTTTTGAATTTTGAGATGCTGCTAACTGTGGCGTGTTTTTTTGTTTTGTTTTTGATGGAGTTGGAGTCAAAGTCTGCATGAGAAAGGAAGAACTGAATGTTGGATAGGAGAATGAAGGGGTAAAAACTGAGGAAAGAGGAAGGAACTTGGCCCAGGGCTAGGAAGGCCAAAAGACATTTATGGATTTATGAAAGGAAGCAGGAGTGAGGATGAAATGGCAGAAGTGAAAAGCAGGGTCAGAGGTCAGGGTTGAAAGAACCAAATCTGAGTAGAGTTGAAGATGACAGAAGGTGACCCTAGGTTTACTAGGAGAAATAGAAAAGGTCTCTTGGGGAGGCTGGCCTTAAGTCTCACAACCACCAGATAGGTATTTAAGAAAACAAGAGGTTCAGGACACACCTCTGAAAGGTTTGAGTTGCCTTATTCAGGTGTGATTATAGTGGGGGGATTGGGAAATCTACCAGAGAGGTGGCTAGGGCTCAGAGTTATCCTAGGGGCAGCTGACGACAGGGGCAGAGCCAAGGGAACTGCTGCATCAGGAGGCCCACGAATAGGGCCTGGTATGTAAATCACCATGTACTCAACACCTGAGCACCAGGGCAGCTAATGAACTATTCAGTTAATCCTGGCAATGACAGGCAAGGCCAGTATTCATGTGCCACTTCACTTAGAGAGGTGAATATAATCATCAAAATCTAGATGGGACAAATTACCTGGTTTGTTTAAAAATAAAAGTCAAGGAGGAAAAAAAAAAAGTGACAGAGACATGGAGGGAGAGCCTAGAGATTAAAGAAGACTTCAGAGACCTAACAATCAATGGCAAAGTGTGGACCTTATTTGGATCTAACTCAAAATTCTTAAAAACAATTTTTATGACATTTAGGAGACAACTGCAAATTTGAGCAGTCACTGGGTATTTACTATTAAAAAATGATATTAAGGAATAGAAGTCCTAGATTTTAAATATACATACCAAAAATATATAGCTGGGGCTTCCCTGGTGGTGCAGTGGTTGAGAATCTGCCTGCCAATGCAGGGGACACAGGTTCGAGACCTGGTCTGGGAAGATCCCACATGCCGCGGAGCAACTAGGCCCCTGAGCCACAACTACTGAGCCTGCACGTCTGGAGCCTGTGCTCCACAACAAGAGAGGCCGCGATAGTGAGAGGCCCACGTACCGCGATGAAGACTGGCCCCTGCTTGCCGGAACTAGAGAAAGCCCTCTCACAGAAACGAAGATCCAACACAGCCAAAAAATAAATAAACTAAATAATTAATTTTAAAAAATGTATAGGTGTAATTACATGTTGTCTCGGAGCTGCTTCAAGATAATATGGAACGGGGTGAAACAGGTGGGGGTACAGATAAAACATGACAGCCATCAGTTGGTAAATATTAAAGCTGGATGAGTTCATGGGTATACAAGGAACACTTACAGTATTTTGTATACTTTTGTGTATGTTTAAAATTTGTGATAATTGTTTAAAATCAAGATGACACTGTAGAAAACAGTTTGGCAGTTTCTCAAAGATTAAACGTAGAGCTACCGTATGATTCAACAACTCTGCTACTACCTACGCTGCCCATCTAAAAGAACTGAAAGCAGGGATTTGAGCAAATATTTGTACACCAATGATCATAGCAGCAAGATTCACAATAGCTACAAGGTGGAAACAACCCAAGTGTCAATCAACCGATGAATAACAAAATATGGTATATACACACAGTGGGATTTATTAAGCCAAAATAGGAATGGTATTTTGTTACATGCTATAACATGGATGAACCTTGAAAACAATAGGTTTAGTGAAATAAGCCGGACATAGAAGGATAAATATTGTAGATTCCACTTACACGAGGTACCTAGAATAGGCAAATTCATAGAGACAGAAAATAGAATAGAGGTTTCTAAGGGCTGGTGGGAGGGATAATGGGGTTGTTACTTTTTGATGGTTACAGAGTTTTTGTTGAGGATGATGAAAACGTTTTGGTTATAGACAGTGGTGATAGTTACACAACACGGTGACTGTATTTAATGCCACTGAACTGCATATTTATAAATGGTTAAAATAAATATGATTTATGTATATTTAACCACAATAAAAAAGAGGAATAACTGAGTTGAAATTTCAATTCTTCCTTGTCCGAGACTCAGTTTCATCGTCCATAAAATTCGTAATTGTAGTTGTCTATCCTCTGAGTTTAGTGAAGAGTAAGCATTCAGTAGGAGGTATCAGTACTACTTCCACTTCAACAGCAAAGGACTCTTGTGAAGATTAACTAAGTCAATGGATATGAAAGAACCTTATAAATGGCAAACTGCTATACAAATATTAACAAACATTAGGTGTTACTGTCTCCCAAAGCTATGGAACAGGTCAGAAGAAGGATAATTCTTATGCACTGGTATGTCCTACATGGGCCAAGAGAATATATGGGTTTCTGTACTATATCAGAAGGTATTAGGAAAAGAAAGCATAAAACGTAGAGAACAATTGTCTTTTACCCCGATGCTTAAACATGCTCAGGCAACTGCTTAAAATAAGTGCTAAAGACATAATGGACATACCTTTCTTTCCTTTTAGGCTACTACTATTCTTACTAAAAGTTTACTTCATTTTCAAAATATAGAACATGGAAGCTTATAGCACTTCTTAAGCATATCTAGAGCCTACTGCCAAATACAATAGTGCAATTCATATCTTTAATCTCATTTTGAAACAGCAATTACAAATGTGTATTTAAGGAAACGACTAGCTTCCCTTTTTGAACCCATGAAAGAAGGTCAGGATTCACCTTAGCATAAGATGATAATTACTGAACTACTATGAATTATTACAGTATCAGAAAGAAGGTCATTTTCAATTACGGGTTCCATTTACCTCTAGCTTATAATAGCGGCGAGTATATGTTAACTCAATAATCAGCCCAAGTTCTTCGTTGTGTTCTTGGAGTTTGTTAAAAAAAAATCCAAGGTGGAAATACATTCTTCTGGAGCAAGATTCTTTTCAAAACTCTGTCAGAAAGAATAAAGTAAGAAAGAACATGCGTTTAAAATCCTTTATTATATTATCCATTTATTCAAACTCTGTGATGCTAACATATGAGATTCAAAGTAAAGTTTCTTCCTCTGGAGTTTACAAGCGGTATTACGATCCTTTCTTCCAGAGAGATTAGACGGAAGAAAATAAGCTCACCTCTATATATTTATTTCTCTGTTTCTTTATTTCACGTTGGTCTCCTAACCAGACTGTAAACTCCCAGAAGGCAGGGACTACATCAATTTTGCCTACCGCTGTACTGCCAGCTCCAAGCAGAGTGCCTGTGAATAGACACATAAATAAATACTTCTTGAATATCTACCTATATCAAGGATGGTTTTCACTGCTAAATAATCTTTTATGTATTTGGCTTATTTATGTACTCTGTTCGATTGATCTGTTTGGTTATTCAAGTGCCAGCAACACACTTTTCTTTTTAAATTAGTAGACTAGTTTTAGAGCAGTTTGAGATTCACAGAAAAACTGAGCTAAAAGTACACAGTTCCCACTTATACCCTCTCTCCTTCAAACCACACAGCCTTCCCCATTATCAACATGCCATACCAGTGTGCTTCATTTGTGAGAATTCATGAACCAACACTGACACATTAGTATCAATCAAAGTCCATAGTTTATTGCATTCCTGATACAAGTAACTGACTATTTCTTTATTTCTAGTATAGTCATCCCCAAGCATTTACATACAGAGATACATATTACTTTCTTATAAATTACTATATTCTTTATTTATAGTTAGGGTATTCCATTGTTTTTGTTGTTTTTTTAAATTAAGTACAAAAGTAGGTTGTATTTATCTATGAATTCCATTTCTGGATAGCAAAAGTGGTAGTAAATAACTTGCTATATAAAGGGAAAATGGAGTACGATGGGGTTGAGAGTCAGGGCTCTATATGGTGAATTCAGATTTCTGGAAGAATACGGTATTAACTTTTGCTTACCTTTTTTAAAGGAACTTTGAAAGCAATGAAACGAGTCCCAGGCATCCACTGTTCAACTGGGAGATAGTCTTACCGCCTGTTAATATATTTTTTGTTAGGCAAATTTTACGTTAGGCTGTCTCCCTGCATAGGATGAATGCGCCTTGAAAATGGAAATCATATCCCTCTATAGTAGGTCCCTCTTCTTTCTGCTTTGCACTTTGCTGCTCCACTTATTCAACCCCACCTTGTAATAAGCTATACTTCCCTTGTTCCTGTTTTCCCATCTTGAAAACAGATAAAAGGCAACAAAACAATGCAACGGTCTCAACAAATAAGGGATATCTAAAACCAGAGGTGGCCAGAACTTCTGTATCCCTGATAGAACCTAGCCTGGTGTGGACTACTAAGGTATCATTAATACATGCGTGTTGACTGAAATAGTTTAAACTCAATTATTCCACTTCATAATTTACTTTTAGTCCTTATACAAAACCTGAATAATAAAATTCCTTGATGCTAGGAATCACAGTGAAAAATAATATCTGAACTGACTTCTGTAAGATGAGTTAGAACTAAGGTTAATTCAGTATATCTGAAGCATAGAAAGTGAGGGCAATAGTGGCACAAGATGGGGTTAGAGAATCAGAGAGGATTCTAGACCACACAGAGTCTTAAAGGCCAACAGTTTGTTTTCTATTCTCAAAAGAATGTTTTTGAGCGATGTTTATGAGCAATGTTCCAACTTGCTTTTATGGTTTCTTGTGTGCAGGATGGATTGGAAGGAAACAAGATATATGGACACTAGTTAGGACCTAATTGCAGCACACAGGCAAGTTCAGTATTAGGATGTTGAGGAAGAGGTGACAGATTCGGAAGAAATTCAGGAGATAAACTGAAGCGGGCTTAATGGGGTATGAGATGGAGGAAAGGAAGGTCTTAGGGAATTTCAGCGTTTACTATACACATGAGCACAGCCTCAAAATTAATCATTTGAACGTACAGAGGTAGATCTCTCAAATGACACTGGTTAGGAAGCAACAGTACGGCCTTTATAATTCCTAGAGACAACACAAATCAACTGTTTCGATGGAAAATTCGGCGCTACCGGTGCGTTTTTTCACTCAAACTTAGTTCCAGTAACTATTACGCACGTTTTCTGTGCCTAAACAACACAGCTTGAGGAACTGAAGGGGATTCCATCCTGGTAATTAAGGAGTGTCCCCAACACTGACAGTCCCATCTTAAAAAGCAGTCCCTCTGCATTTTACCCGAGGAGCTATGGCCAGAGCCTCCCTTTGAAAACGATGAGGGGAAATCAGAACATCACACACTGTCCCTTTCAGCTACTGTGAACTGAGCCGCGAGACGACCAATACCCCCTAGCACAGCGCGGACGGGGCAGCGCGCGGGGGCAACTGTGACAGGCGACAGCACAAGAGACGAAGCTCAGGCCCAGGGGCTCTGAACTCCACCAGCAACGCCCAGTGGCCAAAGGCATATTACCTTTCCGGGATGTGCTTTCCACCCTTCCTCATGCTGACGAACGAACGTCCGGGAAAGCCGCAATGTTGACCCCAACGCCCGCGGGTATGATGCCACTGGCTCACGTCACCCCCAAGATACCGCCCACCCAATGCCAGGAGTAACAAAGTTGCCAACCCGGCGCCCCCGGTGCCAGCACAAGGCCAAGAACCACAGGCGCCTAGGCACAAGCCCACGCAGCTCGCGGACCACTTTTTTACTGCGCATGCGTCACCCCGCATCGAGATGACATCATCACGCAGGCGGAATAACGCACTTGATTAGTAAAGAGGATTCTCATGCCTGCAATTTCCCTCCTTAGCCGGAGGCTGGTAGCACACGTCCATTAGTTCGTGTGTGTACCCTTCAGAATTCCAATCATATGGGACATGGAAAGTTGTCCCACTCTCCCAGTTTCTTGTGTGGCTCTTTCAGATATTTCCCAAGTGCTTACATTCACAGTTGTATCTTGTATGTAAGTATTTGTATGTAACAGATATCCTGTATTTTATAGAAGAGCAGCATACTATGTACATACTATATACTTAGTCTACAATGTGTCTTGGATAGTGACGCTGTTACCTTTCTAAAATATAAACTTGGCTGGATTGCTCTGTTGCTTAAACATCTTCACTTAGCACAGAATAAAGCCCAAGTTTTTAGCATAGCATTGAGAACTCTTCATAAACAAATATCAGTTTGTTTCTCCAACTGAATTATAAGTTGAAACTATGACTTACAAAGACCTACATCATCCACCTCCCTCCTTTGCCCTGCCAGCCTCCCTGATCTCATCCTCTACTGCCCTGCCCTCACTCACTTTCCCCTGTCCAGCCACACTGGCTTCCTTACTATTCCTCAAATATGCCAAGCACAATCGTGCCCCAGGGACTTTGCACATACTATTCCTTCTGCTTCAGAACACACCCTCCCACCCCATCTCCACTCTCCCAGGACACACCCTCCCACCCCATCTCCACTCTCCCACATATCCAATGGCTTGTTTCTCACTTCAAGGCTCTGCTCAATCGACATTTTAATAGAGGGGACTTCCCTGATCACCTACCACATTCCCTCACCTCTTCATCTTCTTTTGTTATTCTCCACAGCATTTACCACCACTTGACACTCCATATATTGACTTATTTATTCACCTCTCTCCCCCACTAGAAAGTAAAGTACGTAAGGGCAAGAACTTTGTTCTCTTCCTACTTCCTAGAACAGTGCCTTCAACTTAGAAGGTGTTATACAAATATTTGCTGAAAATGCAGACTCATCCACCAGAACACAGGCACCTGTTCCCTCCAACATGAAGCCTACACAACCCACTGAAACAACGTTAGTCACTGTGGGCAGACAACAAAGCCTATGGGATCTATGAACCTGCAGCCTGTGAAAAGGAGACACAAAACACAGTAAGTTAAGCAAAATGAGAAGACAAAGAAATACATAGCAGATGAAGGAGCAAGGTAAAAACCCACCAGACCAAACAAATGAAGAAGAAATAGGCAGCCTACCTGAAAAAGAATTCAGAGTAATGATAGTAAAGATGATCCAGAATCTTGGAAATAGAATGGAAAAAATACAAGAAACGTTTAACAAAGACCTAGAAGAACTAAAGAGCAAATAAACAGTGATGAACAACACAGTAAATGAAATTAGAAATTCTCTAGAAGGGATCAGTAGCAGAATAACTGAGGCAGAAGAACAGATAAGTGACCTGGAAGATAAAGTAGTGGAAGTAACAACTGCAGAGTAGAATAAAGTGAAAAGAATTGAGAACAGTCTCAGAGAACTCTGGGACAACATTAAATGTACCAACATTCAAATTATAGAGGTCCCAGAAGAAGAAGAGAAATAGAAAGGGACTGAGAAAATATTTGAAGAGATCATGGTTGAAAACTTCCCTAATATGGGAAAGGAAATAATCAAGTCCAGGAAGCACAGAGAATCCCATACAGGATAAATCCAAGGAGAAACATGCCAAGACACATATTAATCAAGCTATCAAAAATTAAGTACAAAGAAAAAAATTAAAAGCAGCAAGGGAAAAGCAACAAATATCATACAAGGACATCCCCATAAGGTTAATATTTCAGCAGAAACTCTGCCAGCAAATAGGGTGTGGCACAGAATTCTCTTGCATTCCTATACACTAATGATGAAAACTCTGAAAGATAAATTAAGGAAAGACTCCAATTTACCATTGCAACAAAAAGAATAAAATACCTTGGAATAAACCTACCTAAGGAGAGAAAAGACCTGTATGCAGAAAACTATAAGAAACTGATGAAAGAAATTAAAGATGATGCAAACAGGTGGAGAGATATACCATATTTTGGACTGGAAAAATCAACATTGTGAAAATGACTATATGACCCATAGCAATCTACAGGTTCAATGCTATCTATCAAACTACCAAGAGCAGCTTTCACAGAAATAGAAGTAAAAATTTCACAATTCCTATGGAAACACAAAAGACCCCAAATAGCCAAAGCAATCTTGAGGAAAAAAAATGGAGCTGGAGGAATCAGGTTCCCTGACTTCAGACTATATTACAAAGATACATTAATCAAGATAGCATGGTACTGGCACAAAAACAGAAATATAGATCAATGAATTAAGATAGAAAGTCCAGAGATAAATCCATCCACATATGGTCACTTTATCTTTGATAAAGGAGGCAAGAATATACAATGGAGAAAAGAAGGTCTCTTCAATAAGTGGTGTTGGGAAAACTGGATAGCTGCATGTAAAAGAGTGAAATTAGAACACTCCCTAACACCAAACACAAAAATAAACTCAAAATGGATTAAAGACCTAAATGTAAGGCCAGACACTATCAAACTCTTAGAGGAAAACATAGGCAGAAAACTCAGTGACATAAATCACAGCAAGATCCTTTTTGACCCACCTCCTAGAGAAATAGAAATAAAAACAAAAATAAACAAATGGGACCTAATGAAACTTAAAACCATTTGCACAGCAAAGTAAACCATAAACAAGATGAAAAGATAATCCTCAGAATGGGAGAAAATATTTGCAAATGAAGCAACTGACAAAGGATTAATCTCCAAAATATACAAGCAGCTCATTTAGCCCAATATCAAAAAAACAAACCACCCAATTCAAAAATGGGCAGAAGATTTAAATAGACATTTCTCCAAAGAAGGTATAGATTGCCAACAAACCCACGAAAGGATGCTCAACATCACTAATCATTAGAGAAATGCAAATCAAAACTACAATGAGGTATCATCTCACACCAGTCAGAATGACCATCATCAAAAAAATCTAGAAACAATAAATGCTGGAGAGGGTTTGGAGAAAAGGGAACCCTCTTGCATTGTTGGTGAGAATGTAAATTTATAGAGCTACTATGGAGAACAGTATGGAGGTTCCTTAAAAAATTAAAAATAGAACTACCATATGACCCAGCAAACCCACTACTGGGCATATACCCTGAGAAAACCATAATTCAGAAAAAGTCATGTACCACAATGTTCATTGCATCTCTATTTACAATAGCCAGGGCATGGAAACAACCTAAATGTCCCTCAACACATGAATGGATAAAGAAGATGTGGCACATATATACAATGGAATATTACTCAGCCAGAAAAGGAAACGAAAGTTAGTTATTTGTAGTGAGGTAGATGGACCTAGAGACTGTCATACAGAGTGAAGTAAGTCAGAAAGAGAAAAACAAATACCGTATGCTAACACATATGTATGGAATCTAAATATAACCAAGAATGGTTCTGAAGAACCTAGGGCAGGACAGGAATAAAGATGCAGACATAGAGAATGGACCTGAGGACGCAGGGTGGGGAAGGGTAAGCTGGGATGAAATGGAAGAGTGACATAGACATATATACACTACCAAATATAAAATAGATAGCTAGTGGGAAGCAGCCGCATAGCACAGGGAAATTAGCCTGATCCTTTGTGTCCACCTAGAAGATTGGTATAGGGAGTGTGGCAGGGAGATGCAAGAGGGAGGGAATATGGTGATATATGTGTACCTATAGTGATTAACTTTGTTATACACTAGAAACTAATACACCATTGTAAAGCAATTATACTCCAATAAAGATGTAAAAAAAAATACAGGGGAGACAGAAGAAAGAGGCCACAAACACACATATAGAATGATCTGGTGCATGATAATAAACAGCAACAGAAGAGTAAAACAACAAACAAACTTCCTAATATTGATGTAGTGAGGAAAGAATGACCTTTTCAATAAATGGTACTGCATCAATTCAGTATCCATAAGGAAAAAAAAACAAGTCTTGAATTTCTACTTTATATCACCACCTAATTCAATTTCAGATGGACGGTAAATATAAATATAAAAGGTAAAATGAAAAACAAAGACCTCTAAATATCCATCAAATGATGTATGAATAAACAAAATGTTTATATCTATACCATTAAATATTATTCAGTCACAGAAAACTAGAAAGTACTGATAAATATAACATAGGAAAGCCTTGAAAATATTGTTTAGTGAAAAGAAATCAGTAACAAATTACATATATTATTTGATTCTATTTTTATTAAATGTCCAAAATAGGTAAATTAATTGTGTCTAAAAGTAAATTTGTGGTTGCTTATGGCTTGGGGATATCGGGAATTACAAGAGTGATAGCTAAAGTGTATAGAGTTTCTTTTTGAAGTGACAAAAATGATCTAAATTGTCTGTGATGATGGTAGCCCATATCTGTAAATATGTGTAAATATCTGTAGCCCATATCTGGTAGCCCATATGGTAGCCCATATCTGTAAATACGTGTAAATCTTTAAATATAAAAAGAAACCTTAATTGTTCTCTAAACAATTAAATGAGTAGATTGTATGGAATGTGAATTTCATCTTAGTAAAGCCACTATTAAACAAAAGTAAAAACTTCTAGAGTAGTAAACAAAGATGAAACCTTTCATGGCCTAGGTCTGTAGTCAAATGTTTTGAGGGAAGTTTATGAGGGAAGTTTATCATGATACAGTCCTACTTCAAGAAAAGAAAAATCTCAAATAAACAACCCAACTTTCTAGCTAAAGGAATTAGAAAAAGTAGAGGAAAAAAAGCCCAAAGTAAGCAGAAGGAAGGAAATAATAAAGGCCAGAGTGGAAATACATAGAGACCAAAGAGTAATAGAAAATATCAATAAATTTAACAGCCAGTTATTTATAAAGATAAACAAAATCGATAAATATTTAGCCAGACTCCTCCAGGTAAAGAAAGAAGACCCCCCAAAATAAAATTAGAAATTAAAAAGGAGACATTACAACTGATATCACAAAAGCACAACCATAAGAAAACACTATAGACAGTTACACACTAACAAACTGAACAACCTAGAAGAAATGGATAAATTCCTAGAATGTACAATCTCTCATGACTGAATTAGGAAGAAATAGAAAATATGAAATGACCAATTACTAGTAAAAAAATTAAATCAGTAATCAAAAACTCCCAACAAACAAAAGTCCAGCATCAGAAGTCTTCACAGAGGAATTCTAGCAAATATGTAAAGACAGTTTCTCAAACTATTTCAACAAATTGAAGAGAGAGGAGCACTACCAAACTCATTTTACAAGACCAGCATATGTGATACCAAAACAAGACAAAGACACTACCAAGAAAGAAAACTACAGACCAAATCTCTAATAAACACAGATGCAAAAATCACAAACAAAATAATACCAAACTAAATTCAACAATATATAAAAAGGATCATATATCATAATTGAGTGGGATTCATTCCAGGGATGCAAGGATGGTTCAATAACCAAAAAACAATTAATGTGATACACCACATTAACAAAATGAAATATAAAAATCATACGATCATCTTAATACATGCATGGAAAGCATTTGACAATATTCAACATCCATTCATGTTTAAAACTCTCAACAAAGCTGTTATAGAGGGAACCTCCTTCCACATAATGAAGGTCATTTATGACAAGCTAACATCATACTCAAGGGTGAAAAGCTATAAGCTTTTCCTCTAATATCAGGAATAAGACACATGCCCACTCTCACCACTTCAATTTTACATAGTAATGGAAGTCTTAGTAACAGTAATCAGACAAGAAACGAAAAGAAAAGGCACCCAAGTTGGAAGGGAGGAAGTAAAACTGTTACTATTTCCAGATGACATAATATTATATATAGAAAACCCTAAAGACACCACCAGAAAACTATCAGAACTAGTCAGTGAATTCTGTTAACTTGCAGGATACAAAGTTAATATACAGAAATCTGCTGCATTTCTATACATTAACAATAAACGGAAAGAAAAATCAAGAAAACAGCCCCTTATAAAATTATATGAAAAGGAATAAAATACCCAGGAATAAATTTAACCAAGGAGGTAAAAGAATGTACTCTAAAACTGATAAGAATTGATGAGGGAAATTGAAGAAAATAAAAATAAATTGAAAGATATTATGTGTTAATGCACTGGAAGAATTAATATTGTTAAAATGTTCATACTACTCAAAGCAATCTACAGATCCAATGTAATACCTATGAAAATAACAAGGGCATTTTTCACAGGACTAAAAAAAAATAATCCTAAATTTGTGTGAAACCACAAAATACCCTGAATAGTCAAAGTAATTTTGAGAAAAAAGAATAAACATGTAGGTATCACACTCCCTGATTTCAGAGTATAGTAAAAGCTATAGTAATCAAAATAGTGTGGTACTGGAACAAAAGTAGACACATAGATCAATGGAGCAGAATAGAGAATCCAGAAATAAACCCATGCACATATGGTCAATGGATATACAACAATGAGGTAAGAATATATAATGAAAAATAGACAGTCTCTTCAATAAGTAGTGCCACTAAAACTGTATACTTACATGTAAAAAATGGTACTAAAACATTTTCTTTCACCATGTACCACAATAAACTCAAAATGGATGAAAGACTTATATGTATGACCTGAAGACCTGTAAGACATGAAACCCTAAAAGTCCTAGAAGAAAACATAGGCAGGATGCTCTTTGACATTGGTGTTAGCAATATATTTTATATCTGTGTCCTTAGGCAAGGGAAACAAAAGCAAAAATAAATGGGACCTAATTAAACTTAAAAGATTTTGCACATCTAAGGAAACCATCAACAAATCAAAAAAGACAACCTACTGAATGGGAGAAGATATTTGCAAACATGACATCCAATAAAAGTTTACTATTCAAAATATATAAACAACTCAACATCCAAAAAACCAAATGACCAGATTAGAAAATGGGCAGAGGACCTGAATAGGCACGTTTTCCAAAGAAGACATAAAAATGGCCAACAGGCACATGAAAAGATGCTCAACATCAGGGAAATGCAAATCAAAACCACAATGAGCTGTGACCTCACACCTGTCAGAATGGTTATCATCAGAAAGACAAGAAATAACACATGCTGGCAAGAATGTGGAGAAAAGAGAATCCTCTTGCACTGTTGGTGATAAAGTAAATTGGTGCAGCCACTATGGAAACAGTATGGAGAGTCCTCAAAAAATTACATATAGAACTACCATGAGACTCAGCATTTTCTCTCCTCAGTGTTTATCCAAAGAAAATGAAAACACTAATTTGAAAAGATATATGCACCCTCAATTGATATAGCAGCATTATTTATAATAGCTGAGATATGGAACCTGAGTGCTGTAAATCAACAGATAAACAGATAAAGAAGATGTTATACACACACACACACACACACACACACACACACACTGGAATATTACTCAGACATCTAAAAGAATGAAATTATGCTATTTGTGACAACATGTATGGACCTGGAGTGTGTTATACTTAGTGAAATAAGTCAGACAGATAAAAACAAATAATATATATTTTCACTTATGTATGGAATAAAAAATAAAACAAATGAACAAATATAACAAAACAGAAACAGATTCATGGATACAGAGAACAAACTAGTGTTTTACTAGAGGACAGTGAGGTGAGGGTCCAGGCAAAATAGGTGAAGGGGATTAAGAGGTACAAAGTACTAGGTACGGAATAAATGTTACAATCATTTGATATACAGCACAGTTAATATAGTAAATATTTTGTAATAACTTTTTGTGAAGTATAATCTATAAAAATATTTAATTACTATGTTTTACACCTGATACTGATATAATATTGTATGTCAAGGATACTTAAATAAAAATAATTAAGTTTCATCACAAGAAAAATATTTTTGTAACTATATATGGCGATGGATGTTATCTAGACTTATTATGGTGATCATCTTTCAGTGTATACAAATATCAAATCATTATGTTGTACAGTTGAAACTAATGTAATGTTAAATGTCAATTATACCTCACTAAAAAGTTAATTAAAAAGAAAAGAAATAGCATAGAGGAAACTCTGCTGAGGAGACTCTTAAACAATTTGCAATTTACTCTCTGAATATCAAGTACAGTATGGAAGTAGAAATATACTCGCAGTTCATATTTCTATACCCTTTATACACCATCTTCAGGTACTTTAGTTCTTCCTTTGGTAACTAAGGTGTAAATAGGTGGCGAGATTTCTATGTTCTATTACTAGAACCCTTCGTATAAAGCTAAAATATCCCATTGTGCTTAAACTAAAGCCATACATTTGTAATGATGAAATTGCAGGTTTCACCAAACTAAAATGACAGATATGAAGGATAGGGTTTTGGGGAGGTGCTAAAGAGACTTTTGTAGTAAATCAATGTGTCTAGATTTCAGCAAAAAGTTTAAACACAGAATTAGACTAAGGATGAGACCAGGTTACCTTTGGGGCAAAAGGCACTGTCTTTGACTTACAAATGTAAGGACTGTCGTACACATCCTAAGGATTCAAAGCCAGTTATTGAATCTCTGATTCAATTTTAATTTGCAAATGTTTCTAGGTGAATGGTATGTATGTATGTTTTTATGTATCTATGTATCCCTGAAAAACAGGAAATGTATAGGCAGGACAGTGTGATGATTTGCCTCTCTATTCTCCTCTCACATAAGTCAGGTCTGTGAGGCAATTTATAAAACCTCTTCATCATTCACAACTTTTTTTTCAAAATTATATGGAAATATACATTTGAGAATTAGCTTTGACATAGAACCAAGAACATTCAGGAGAATTCTATTTGAAGATTCTTTTCAGGTATTCTTAAGAAAAACTATTCAAGGTAAGCATCTTATATAAAAACCTCTCTCCCTAAAGGAGCTCCCTCAGAACATAAACACTTAGTTTCTCTCCTCAAATCTAAATACTTACCTGCAATGATCCTCTTTGCGCCAATCACTCCTTTCTATTCCTGAGATTTAGGTACATCTTGCTTACCTCATAAATATGTTTCTGAAAAGTTCCTGCAAATTCAATGTCTTAAAATGAATTATATTTTAAGTGCACTAGGGGAGTTCATTATTTACAGAAACCTTGAGATAAATCCTTTTGTAATTTGAGCAAACATTTAATAAGTAAATAATCATCGTTTCATTATGCTTGGTTTATTTGTAGTGGTGTTAAAGTGAGGGTTGAACTAAATTGATGCCTTGACATATCTAGTTATAGCTCTCCAGATTTCTCCATGTTTCTCTTCAACAGAGTTGTGTGTATTACGTACACCAAGTTCCTATCAAGAATATTCATTTTTCAGTGTGCCCAACCTACTATTAGGCCTCAATATTCATCCCATTAATGTACTCATGATGATAACAATGATAAGTCTCAGACCTATCCTAGTCTGCTAGGATATCTGAGTATGTTTTTTGACTCATTTCCTTCAGCTTCTCCATTTAATGCTGAAGTTCTCCAGGAATCTAACTGATGTATTCAGTTAAGTTTTCTAAACTTTACCTTTTTTAGTGGATCCCTGAAGTAGAGGTTGTTATTTCTGTCTTAGTATCTATTTTCCAATTTCTATGTAGTAATTAAATCTGCAATTTTTACCTGAGCAATAGCTCCCCAGGAGGAAAAATTAAAACACAGCATTTTCCAGATTCCTTTGAAGGTAGAATGTCATGTGACTAAGTACTACCAGTAGAATGTAAGAAGAAGCATTGGGTCCAACTTCTAGAGAGAGTTCATACCAGAGTAACATACTTTAGTTTCTTCTTTTCTGCTGGTTGGAATACAGACACAATGGAATTTGAAAAGAACACCAGATGCTAAGTATTGCAGAGAAATAAATTAGAAGGAAATTGGGTCCCTTTAGATTTATTTGAGATGAAAAGGAAATGCATTAACATTATTTAACTCACTATTGTGTTGAGGGATCTGTCACTCACAAGAATTTAGTAGCAATTTGTTCATTCCTGTTCTCCACTTTTTAGCTATGTGAACTTTCGCAAGTTACCTAAGCTTTTAAAGACTCTTCCCTTTGACGTTTATAACATGTAGGATTATCCATGCAGAGAGATTAGTTTGTGTCCTAGCATATAATAAGTACTCAGTAAATTCTAGTTTTATTATCTAACTGTTTCTATGGCTTAACCATACTTAAGCTTGGGATTATTAATTCTATATTTCAAGATTCATATTGAATAAATATTCAACACCTGACATCAGGACATATAGCTGCCTACCGTGATAGCCCTAAATACTTCAAGCTCATCATGTCTGAAAACCAACTCATCATACTATTTTCAACTTACATTTTTCCTGAATTTTCTATTTTAATGAATAGAAACTGTACATCTAGTTATGTAAACAAGAATGTCAATTATTTTAGGCTACTTATAATCCAAAATATAGTTCCCAAAAGCTATAGGTTGTCTTTATAATCTTTAATATACATTCTCACTCCTCCACTTCCCTTGTTTCTAGCTCAAGTATTTATCTTATTTGCATTATTGTAAGGAGCTCAAAATTGAGTTTCCTTCCTATATATCACCATCAAGGAACTTTTTATAGATGAGTACTTAATTAGGCAATCATTCTACTTAAAAGCACTTCTAAGGCATGATCTTGGATAGAAATAAAATCCAAACTTCATACTACAATCTTCAGTTATGCTCTATACCTTCCTAAGTTTAATTTCATTCCCGTCTCTTTCCCAAATCAGACCCTTAATTTCATCTATAAAAATCAAGTCTTTTATTGTCACTTTTCCATCTCTACTTTGAATCACCATGTTTCAATAAAACATTTATGTAGTCATTCATTTTTGTAAGAACTTGACAGGAACTAACTGTTTTAGTCTGCTGAACAACCTTATGAGGTAGATATAATTATTATTGCCAGATGAGGAAAGTGAGACACAGGGAGGTCAGAGGCTTATTTAAGTTCCCACAACCAGCCAGGTAGACCAGGGATTAAGCCTGCTTGGTGCTTACCCTCTTTAACACGGGGCTTTGTTACTTGCCATACTAAACCCCAAGTGCACTGTGCATTCTATTTTTCTATTTCTTTTTCTAAAATGTACACTTTTTAAAAATATAGCTTACAACCTGGAAAATCCCTTAATATTCGCTTCAGTTCCCACTCCTGCAAAGGTTTTCTGACACTTCCAGGAAAAGTAAGTCACCCTCTTATTTGTGTTCCTTTAACACAAGGTCCATGTTTGCCTCTCAGCCCTTACCCTCTACTGTTACTATTCCTTTGTCTCTCTGATCAGGTTTTGAGCGTGTTATTCAATATCATATCCCAGTACTTAAAGAGAGCAAGGGACTTAGTAGGTACTCTACAATCATTTGCTGAACAAATTTTTTTAAAAAAGAATAGTAAATTAATGAGTGAAAGAAAAACATCATGATGATGACCTATGACCTACACAAAGACACACACACTTGTACATGCAACAAAACAAAAACTATACTGTGCAGTGGGAAAAGCAATTTACTGAAGGCAATCTGTTGTTTAGATTTACCTTTGGAGCTAAAAATCTGTATTGATTTTATGAAATGATCTTTTTTCTGGGTCTTATATTAGTTTTTAAAGCAGCTTATTTAGCAGATCACACTAAGAGATTAAAAAATAAAATTGACAAATTATGCCAAGACAGAAATATTCTACATACTCTCAGTTGCATGGAGCAGTTACTCTTCTTGGTGGACACAGCCACTGAATGATGCTATGCACAAGGAAATTTGGACACTTTCTTCAAGCATCAGCTTTTAATAAAAGGACAACTTTTTTTGCAAGGACATGAGCATAGGGTCAATCTTCACCAAAACTAATACAGCAGAGAACTAGCAATTATACTGCTGTTAAATTCCACCCACGCTCATGAACCCCAAGCCTACCTTATCTGCTAGAAAAGAATCCAGGCAGAAATGTGCCTTCGCTCCTGAACTGTATTAATTCTAGGCTCAGTTTATCACCTAGCGACAGCTCCAACTCTTTGATTGCCACTGCCCATCTCTACTTTGAATCACCATGCCTAAAAAGGCGCTTCTCAGGGATTTATAACCCCCTGGACCACTTCACAGTAGACTTTTCAAAGCAAAGTATACTCAAGTAGATAGTTGTTAATCTATTACATATCTAAATAATGTGATTTATTTAGCCACCTTGGCATTTGGTATCTAGGAACACTTTGAGTTCTATTAATAGATGAGTTCAGGAAAGGATCTATTATTGTACCTTTATTTCGATAAGAAAGAAAATCTTAGAATTATGATGTAATCTTCTCCAAAATAATATATAGAAATGGAAGTTTAAGAAGCTGGAGAAAAACTTGTGCTTTTTGTTAAGCTTACTGGTAACATTAATGTGTTTGTGCTACCAACTGAAGTGCCACTGACATTTAATCAAAGCAGGAAAAAATCAAATACATATAAATTGACTAAACTAGTGAAACTATCAGACCTGAAAGGGTAGAACCTGAGAGGGTAGAACACAGATAACAAGCTGCAAGCAGCCACATCAAAAGCATAGGAGAATAGGAAGAAGTATAATAACTTCATGGAGGTTCTAGAGGCCCAAGTTCAACAGCAAGTGGCCAGAGTATTTCAAAGATATCCTGTTTGAATTTTCATGACACACCTGCAGAAGATTTGAAAGGAATTTGGAAGATGAAGATGGAAATAGAGAAACTCACCAATAATTCACTGGTGCAGGAGGTATTATTTTGGTCAATGCTGTATTTATTTTTATCTTTTTCATGAAAAATGTTCATTGATATTTGAAGAATGAAAGATGGGAGTGGAATTATTGGCCTCTTTCTGAGTTTCAAGTGATCTTCTGTCCATTACTCCCCATCTCCTGATAGGTCTTTATTATTAGGTCTGGTGGGTTCAGGGGAGGAATTACTTCTCATAGGAACTACAGCAGGACCTAGAGATAAAACCTCCAGTGTAAATCTGCAGTACATTGATTCAGAAGAAAGAGGCCAAAAATCTCAAGAAGAAATTAAGTCTTTTCTGTGCTAAAGGAAGTGAGAATGGTGGTCTTCATTAGAATTAGGGCATAGGACCTCAATAAAGGGGAAGGTATGTCTAGTGTGGTTGTCATATGCTGGTGTATCAGTACCCTAGAATTTCTTCTGCTTAGTTCTTAGATATTAAGAATTCTTTAGGTAGTATTATGTTCTGCCCCCTTTGGTTGCAGTATTCTTTTGGTTATCTTATTTCTGTATAATAAGTCATCCTAAAACTTAGTAGTTTAAAACAGCAATTTATTATTATCTCTGTGGTTTTGTGGGTTGACTGAGCTTACCAGCCCAGTGTTTGCTCAAGGCCTTATACGTAGCTTCAGTCAGACAACAGCTGGAGCTGGAACCATTGATAGAATGGACTAGTTTAGATAACTAAGATCACTTATGTGGTTGTAGTTTATGCTGGCTGTTAGCTGGAAGCTGGGACTGTCTATGGGAACACCTATACATGATTACTCCATGCACCTTGGATGTCCCAGCATGTTTACTGGATTCTCAGTGTCACTACTACCAGATTATATTAGATAACAGTCACTGACCCCATGTCATACAGATTCAAAGAGGGAGTATGGAGATATAGATTTTACTCTTGATGGAAGAGCAGCAAAGTCACATTGCAGAACAAAGGAATGGTAGATACTGTTGTGGTCATCATTGGAAAATATAATCTTCCACAATTATTGATATGCAATCTCTGGGTTGTTAAGCTTCAGATAGTATGTGCCAAATCCTCCATATATTACAGCCTTGTCTTTTAGATCTCTTTCTGCTTTATATGTTCTACTTCATGAAAAATTCTGAGCTTTCATGCTCTTTTGAGCATCATTCTTTCAGCCTCTTCCCCTATCAAAGTTATCTGATCTTGTTTCCATTCTGTCAGGATGGGTAATCATACATGATGTGGGACATTTTCCTTTCTTTTTCTATATACATCTTCCCAGGTCTTTGCTGATAAAATGAGACTCTGAGGAGATTTAGCATAATGTGACTGTTAAAAGGTAAACTGAGGTACATTAAAATTTTGAAGATTTTATTTGAGCAAAGATCTATTTGAATCAGGCAGCAACAAGCCAAAAAATGATTAGAAATATTCCATCAGCAGGAGCTAAGGGAAAGACTTTTATCGGGCAGACTGGAAGCAAAACAAGCAAACAGGGAAATGATTTGATTGACTATAACTTAAGCTGTTGCCCTATTTGGGAAAGTCTAATTGGCTATTTGTGATTAGTTTTTCTTAAATTTTGATTTATTAACCTTGAGGCATTTATAAGAATTGAGACTAGCTTAGGTTTTGGTTTGCTTACCTATGCTGCCAAGTCATAAGACCCACCTTGTTTAATAGCCTAATGGCCTCCTTGTTCAAGTACTTTAACAGAATGTATGCTTTTCATTGCTGGCTAGAATTTAGTCTATACAAGGCTGTGGAGACCTTGAATGTGTACTGTAAAAACTTTAATAAAATACCGTTTGCTTTTCAGTTTTAAAGTTTTGAAACAAGGCCAGGCATAAGAAGGCAACTACTTTAATTTCCCCTGATCAGGTAAAGATAAGCATTGATAGCCTTACAAAGCTTTGCAGGTGAAGCCACCCTGAAATGGCAATTACAATCTCCAAAGGTGGAGGAGGAGGGAACACAGATGTACACAATTATTGACGAAGCCTTATAGACGCAAAAAAAATTCTGTCATCAGATCTACTTCTATTTCCCTCATGTCTCCCAAAAAGGTCCCATCATTGATCATGGAGGAGGAAATAAGCAACCATTTTATAGATCAAGATAGTTTCAAGCAATGGTTAAGCACTAGACTTAAAGCCAAAGGATCTGAGTTCAATCAAATTCCAGTCCTGTAACTTATTTTTTAAACTTAGTCATCTCTCTCTGCTTCAGTTATTTTGACTGTAAAATGAGGGTAGTATTAGTACTCATCTCCAAAAAATGTTATAAGAATTTTACATACCTGGCATATGGCAAGTACTATAGGTATTTTCTATAATTCTTATTTTGTCATTGACCACCTTTGAAGCACTTCCATGATGTTAGAGGAGAGTAACAGGGTGACCAATATGAGATGAAAGATATACTTTTGGTGTATTGGCTTGTAAATGTGTTACCTTTCCTAGAGAATATAATGCCCATGAAAGCCATAATCATATCAATGTGCTCATGTTGGGTCCATGACGTTTTAAGGAGGAGAGCATATGGTGGAATTTCAGGCACCATGGGAGGTCAGTGAGGGAAATATTTCTGTTGAAGAAGAAAACTCTTTTAAAGTTGCTGATTTTACCTACTCATGAAGCAGCTTTTTTCTTTTAGTATAAAAATAAAAGTTATTTGCAGGTTACTTGTCATTTTTCATTATAAAGATTTATTCTATAACTTTTAATTTATGAAAATGACACAAGGTCAGATGATGACTGATGGTTGTAGCTCCCAAAATGTAAAGAAGTGCTGACTAGAGGGAAATTGAAATTCAAAGTTCATGATCCCATAATCAGGAAGAATATGTTGGCTCTGAAAACCATTAATGAGAATAGATAGAAAAAGATGTATTTTTAAAGTAGTATTCTAAGTCAGATAATTACTAAGAAGCTAAGAAGAAAAACAATCACATCAACATGACTGCTATTCCAAAACAAACAAAATATAAACCAATACTGGAAAGCAATAGCCCCCAAACAATTTTCAGCACCTACTCTATTATAGTACCTACTTTACTTTACATAGTACATAGACCTATGAGATTTTATTAATTTAATTTTACATTGAGGGAAATCAAGAATCAGAGAAATCATGCAAGTTACCCCAATCCTGCAGATGGTGGATTTATGTGTCACAAGTCAAAATTGAATGTCTCTGGCTCTGTGCTCAGGCTCTGAAAACCCATTCTGTGTTCACACATCAGTGCTAACAACAGAAGTCCTGGTTTCTCATCTTGGCAGGAATGGTGATCCACAGTCTATCCTAAAATGTTTTTCTGCCTCATTTTTCATCATCTCCCCATCCACAGTCTATCCTAAAATGTTTTTCTGCCTCATTTTTCATCATCTCCCCAGACCAACTTTACATTCCAGGCATAACAATCTTCTCCTCAAGCTTATTATTTGATTTGCCTAATCCTGCCCTTCGTTAATTCCAGTTTCCTGCACATGGCATTCTCCTCTCCTCCACTCTGCTGATTTAAACCTTGACATTTCTCAGAACATCTTCAACATGATCCATTCTGTGCATCAACCTCTGAGCTTCCATATTTAGTACAACTACCCTTCCAATGAACTCCATGTGTCATTGTTAGAGTTCAGTTTGCCCCACATCATAGCCTCTTTTGTTTCTGTGAAGTATATAGCTTGCCTCCTTGAATAGGGCAGGGTCTTTATGCGTCCTTTTTGATCTTTATCTAACACATAGTAAGCTCTCAATAAATCCTGGTTAATTGACTATTCATCAGTTCTTGGTCAGTTCTGTGACCAAAAAAAAAAAAAAAGAAAAGAAAGGAAAACAAACAAGCCTTAGGTTTAGTCTGTCATTGATACAGAATTCCATGAGAGAATTCACTTTTGGGAATGCAAGTGATTGGGAGGAGTTTATAGGAAAAGGAACACCAGCAGAGGACAAATTTCTCCTTCTACTTTGCAGAAAATGTCACTGTATTACATAGATGGGAGAAAGCAAAACTGTATAAATGCAAAGTACAACATAAATTTTTCCTAGCCATTTTGGGGTGCTAGTTAGTGCTAACATTAGGCAAAGTAGTTGATTCAATACTGAAAACCAAAGAGGTAAATTGACAGGTCTTTTGCCAGATGGCTTTCAAAATTTCCATGATAAGAATAAAAACTATGGCTAAGATAATCAATAAGAAAAAATTGCCCAAGTTCAAGCCAATAATTTGGAAATCTTCACATGCTTTGGCCAAAGATATATGAATGTGACTATGTTTCATGTATCGAAACTTGGGCTTGCATTTAATCTTTTGGTGACTCAATCTCATTATTTAGAAAACAAAGACATTCAACTAAACAGTTATCAAAGTTTGTTTCAGTCATTTTGAATTCTCTGTTTCTTTGAACAGGCTTAATCTCAAATAAAGAAGTAGGGAAACTTTATAATTGGCAATCACTTCCTGTTTTTCTAGAATCTATATCTCTCATTATACATCCCACCTTCCCAAAATAGAAAATGCTATCATGCTAACTTTTCGTTTATCACTGACAAATCCATACCTGTATTTTGCACTTTGTAACTTTCTTAGGTATTGTCTTATGTATTGTCTTATGGCTTTCACTGATGTGTGTGAGACAGAAGCAAAACTTATTTCCAAATGTGAAAACTGAGTTTTAAGGTAAGAAACTTGCTCACAGGACTTTAAAGTATTAGAACAAGTATTTGAATCCCAAATCCTTATTTCTTCCTTGGGAACATGTTCTATCTCAGGGTCCAACACTGTGTGGTTGATGCTCCAAACTGATCTAATCATACAGGGCCTGTGCCCTCTGTCCCACAGCTTTGCTATTCTGTTCTTCCTCTCTATTCATAGAAAGACTCTATTCTCACATTCCTTATTTAAACAGGATACGTTGCTTTCCTAAAATCTCAAGCATAAGCTAAAAGGGTCTGTATTAATTGACTAATGAAACAAAATTTTCATAATAAATATCAAATAGGATAATATCAGAGTCAACCCAGTAAGCCTAGGAATGTAACGGTAAAAATTTAGAGTTTCAGGGTTTAATTAGGAAAGGAAATAGTGCACACAGAGGGCTTCTGAGGTTTTTTTCCTTTCAAATCTCCAACATATTGCTTTGAACAAACACACACAGTGGCAGGCATTGAGAGTGGTTAGAAGTAAAGTTTCAACAGATGTAATAAGAAAGTCCTAGCTTTAGGAATACATATACATATATATATTCTATATTTTAAGTTAGACAAGATTGTAAATTGAAAGTACAATGTACAATACAATGGCATGTGGTCAAGTTCTGAACTTTGAGTTGGCCAGCTGAAGTGCTCAGTGAGAAGCTGAAAGCACGGGTGAAGATGACTATCAAGATATAGTTTTAGGAGGTAGATTTGATCTAATCTCTGAAAGATGTGAAGGTTCTAGAAATGGGTGACAATGCTGGCACTGAGGCTGACAGTTAAAGTGTTGGAAAACAGTACATGCAGTTTTTGTCAAAAGACTACACATGTAATCTTCACCTAATCGTCCTCCTCTTATGTTAGGATGAAAGATTGAATCAAGGTCTGCCCTTAGTATCATGACACAAGGTATTCTGCAAGAAATAAGAAAGAAAACTTAGTAGACAGGGAAAGATTGACTGTAATATGTGTTAAACTACAGTGTCCCAAGTAATACTGCTTTTAATTTGGGGTTTATCTCTTACTTTGTGTTCCAAAACAGTGTCAGGTCCTGTGATTTTCCAGTATTTAAAAACTTCAGAACACTACTGCTCCCCAGGAAGACAACTAAATTCGAGGAAACCAGTGAATTTTATAGAAACGGAAGCATAGGTAAATTGTTTTTTCTCTTGGGGGAGGAAGGAGGGCTGTTCAATAATTTTTACCTTCATAATAATTTTAAATACAATTCACCTCAGAGCCCAGATGACTGGTTTACATGGGTAGACATAACAGTCTAAACATTTTCAGAAATAAGTAGAGGAATAACTAAGGGTACTAAGAAGAGCCAAACACCCTCACCTTCAACCTCTGACATTCTTCAGTTTCCATTTCCCCTTGCCAGAAATATAGACTAACCTCTCTCTTTCTTAATTAATAGACTTTGCTTTTACAGCAGTTTTAGAATTACAGAAAATTTGATCAGAAAGTACAGTTCCATATGCTCCCCTCTTCTCCTCCCCACAGTTTACCCTATTATTAACATTTTGCATTAGTGTGAACATTTGTTACAACTGATGAAAAATATTAATATTATTAAGTAAAAAATATTTTTGTGTGTTATATAGTTCTATGAGTTTTGAAAAATGTATAATAACATGCCCACCATTATAGTATCATAAAGAATAGTTTCACTGCCTTAAAAATCCCCTATTTACCTCTAACACCTCCCATTTATTTCTTAAAATGTGAAAACCTCTTGAACTGTACAGTGGGAAGGAGCTTACAGTCAGCTATTCTTGACCTTGCATAGTCAGACTTTTATAATGCAGTCCTTCCTGTAAGAGAGATTGCTTTTTTCCCCCCTAAATTTATTTATTTATTTATTTTTGGTTGCATTGGGTCTTCATTGCTATGCACAGGCTTTCTCTAGTTGCAGAGAGTGGGGGCTACTCTTCTTGAGGTATGCAGCTTCTCATTGTGGTGGCTTCTCTTGTTGCAGAGCACAGGCTCTAGGCATGTGGGCTTCAGTAGTTGTGGTTTGAGGGCTCTAGAGTGCAGGCTCAGTAGTTGTGGTACACAGGCTTAGTTGCTCCACAGTATGTGGGATCTCCCCGGACCAGGGATCAAACTCGTGTCCCCTGCATTGGCAGGCAGATTCTTAACACTGCACCACCAGAGGAGTCCCCAGACTTTTGTAGAAGAGGTTGGAAGTGAAATACTGTTGTTATTTTTTTAATTAATTAATTATTTTAACTGAAAGATAATTGACGTACAGAGTGTTAATTCCAGGTGCACAACATAGTGATTCAATATTTATATACATTACAAAATGATCACCACAATAAGACTAGTTTGAAAGTGAAACATTAATGAATTATTAGTTCCTGAGGCATGCTAGATCCACATTCTTCCCTTCTGCTCCATTATTATGCTGTATTTCTTAGGATAAGACTGAATGTAACTGCCAAGTGTTTACAATTCAAATGACGATCAAGCATCAGCCTTGAAATTATTTTAAAAAGTATCATAATTTCCATGGACAAATAAATTCTGACCTCTTCCCTCTATGGTTGGAATTTTGAGATGGGAAGACATATTTGAAGTTACATTTAATGGATGAGACTCTCTAAGCAGAGCTAGAGG
Source organism: Tursiops truncatus (assembly GCF_011762595.2). Lineage (NCBI taxonomy): Eukaryota > Metazoa > Chordata > Mammalia > Artiodactyla > Delphinidae > Tursiops > Tursiops truncatus. The sequence goes on from NC_047046.1 coordinate 58,790,224, forward strand.
CACATGGTAGGGGAAAGAAGAGAAGGATTGGGCACTAGTTGTTTTTGGCCAGATTTGGCTCCAGACTCTAAAATCGAGAGGTAAGTGAGTCTTTGAAGTTTTATTCTAGGATTCACAGATATTCTCAGCATGAAAAGTAGGGAAACAGGTTTTATGGGCAGAAGCTTTGCTCAGGAACAAAGTATTTTTGATAAAGGACATGGGCTCTGTAGTCAGATAGGCATGAGTTAAAACTGTGATTCTTAGATATGTGTGACCTTCCATACCCAATTTCTCCATCAGACACATGAGAAATAGTACATATATTTCAACTGGTTGTCATAAAAAAAAAGAGATAATGTTTGCCAATATTCTCATTAGATACTCACAAATATAATGTAATTTCCAAACAATGAGGAGTCATAGTGGTGAGTGGCTAAATGGGATGTTTTCACAAGAGTTAGAAAAGAAAGCAGGGCAAAAGTAGTGACCAAGATGGTGGAGTAGGAAATCCCTGAGCTCACCTCCTCCCACAGGCACACCAAAATTACAACAATTTACAGAGCAACTATCAATGATAATGGCCTGAAAACTATCAGAATATATAACCTACCACTAAAGATATAGAGAAGGAACCACAAAAAGTCAGTAAGGCCAGAGACAATGTATAGTCACGATCCGACCCCTGGGTAGGTGACCCACAAATAAGAGGATAATCACAATTGCAAGGGTGGTCCCCAAGAAGTGATGGTGGGGTGGGTCCAAGCCCCACATTGGGATCCTGCGCCTGGGAATCCTGTACCAGGAAGATTCGCCTCCAGAAGTTTGGCTTTGAAAGTCAGAAGGGCTGGATTTCAGAAGAGCCAAAGGACTGTATGAAACAGTGATTCTGCTTTTAAATGGTGCATACAAAATCTCACATGCTCTGAGACCCAGGGCAGAAGTAGTAATTTAAGATGAGCCTGGATCAGACCCAACTTGTTAATCTTGGAGAGCCTTCTGGAGAGGCAAGAGGCAACTGGGACTCACTCTGGGAACATAGACACTGATGGCAATGCTTTTAGAGAACACTTCTACCAGGAGTACACTGGTGCTGGCAAGCAGAATTTTGGAGTTTCCCTCTAGCTTATTAGCACCAGGACCCAGCCCCACTCACCACCCAGCCAGCACCATTTCTGGGACTTCCCAGACCAAGCAGCTAGCTGCATGGGGACACAGCTCCACTTAACATCAGATTGGAAACAGCTGTAGAGACCCCTAAGGCCCCAGGCGTCCCAGTATCCTGACACCCACAAGAGGGCCCAGGACTAAGCCCCATCCACCAGTGATCCAGCACTATCCCTGGGATCCCTTGAGTCCCATCAGGACACAACCTCACCGACCAAAAGGCTGGCATCAACTCCAGGGTTGTCAGGGTCCCACAGTCAGAGATCTTGGGGCCCAGTTTCTGCCACCAGTGGGCCAGCACCAACTCCAGGTCACTTTGGACCCCTCAGTCAGCCACTCAGGTATCTGGCCCCACCCACCAGTGGACTTGTTCTAGATGCAGAACCTAGCCTCACCAACCAAAGAACCAATGTCAGCTCTGAGAATCCTGAACCCAATAGCCAAAGACCTCAAGATAAAAATTCACCCACCAGTAAGCTAACACTAGTCCTGGGACCTTATCCACCAGTGAGTGGGTACCAGCTTCAGGTCTCACTGGGATATAGCCCCACCTACCAGTGAACAACATCAGCTATGGGACAACTTAGGACCTTCAGCCAACCATACCAGGATCCAGCCCCACCCACCAGTGTGGGATGGCACTAGCACAAGGCCCAGACCCTGTCCATCCACAAGTGACAAAAGATCTGGGAACACTGCATCCCTACAGATAGTCATGTCAGCACCCAGCTCACCTGCCAGTGGGCTGACACCAGATCCACGAACCAAGGGCCATGCATCCAGCCACTCCTTGACCTAACCCACCAAGCAACAGGCTGGCATCAGGACAAGGACTCCTTGACTCCTTAATAGATATATAAGTACATGGGCTGAACACAAGCCCAGTACATGGGCTGAACACAAGCAGATGGAAACCTCCACACTAGGCAGGCCTGGCAACAACCAGGCTAGGAGCCAGCCATGCCTATCACTGTGTCCATAGTAGTTAGCCCTATCACAGTAGAAGGGCCCAAACAGCCCACATAGAGAGCACCCCTAGAGCATATACCTCTGGTTATTGCACTGCTAGAACCTGTAGAATGTCTGTTATATAAGGTCACTTTTCCAAGATCAGGAAACATAATCAATCTATCTAAAACACAGAAATAAAAACAGAGAATTAGGCAAAAAATGAGGCAACAGAGGAATGAGTTCCAAAAGAAGGAAAAACATAAAACCTCAGAAGAAGAACTAAGTGAGATGGAAATAAGCAAATTACCCAATAAGGAGTTCAGGGTAGTGACATAAATATGTTCAGAGAACTCAGGAAAAGAATGAACAAACACAGTGAGAATTTTAACAGAGTTAGAGAATATAAGTAAGAATGAGACAGAGCTGAATAATATAATAACTGAAATAAAAATACACTAGGAGGAATCAACAGTAGATTAGTTGATACAAAGGAAAAGATCAGTGAACTCAAAGACAGAGTAGTGGAAATCAACCTAGCTAAACAGAAAAAGGGAAAACAAATAATTTAAAAAAGAGAGTTTAAGAGACTTCAGACAACATCTAGGGTACTAACATTTATATTGTAGGGATACCAGAAGGAGAAGAGATAAAGGGACAGAGAATGTATCTTAAGACATAATAGCTGAAAACATCCCTAAAATTGAAAAGAAACACATCCAGACACAGGAAGCACAGAGTATCCTAAACAAAATCAACCAAATGAGGTCTACACCAAAACATATTGTTATTAAATTGGTAAATTGTAATTAAATTGTAACTAAAATGGTAAGAATTAAAACTAAAAAGAGAATATTATATACATCAAGGAAAAAGCAACTAGTTATGTTCAAGGAAACTCCCATAAGGCTATCAATGGACTTCTAAGCAGAAACTCTCCAGGCCAAAAGGAAGTAATGAAAGGACAAAAACAAAAACCTAGAACTTAGAGAACTTTAGTTGGCAAGACTATCATTCAGGTTTGAAGGAGAAATCAAGAGTTTTACAGACAAGCAAAAACTAAGACTTCAGCACCACAGAAGTGTTTCTATAAGAAATTTTAAAAGGAAAGCAAAGGCCACAGCTAGAAATATAAAAAGTATGAAAAGACAAATAGTATTGTTAAAGGAAAATATAAAGTTAAAGTAGATTATCGATGACCTATAAAGCTAAGAGCAAGGTTAAAAGACAAAAGTAGTAAAATCATCTATATCCATAATATGTGGTTAAGGGATAGATACAAAACCAAAAAGATGTAAAATATGATATCAAAGATATTAATCATTGGGTGGGAGGAGGAAAAAATACATTCAAACTTAGATCATCAAGTTAAATTAATCATGTATATATATAGAGAGAGATTGCTAAAAATAAACCTCATGTTAACCACCAACCAAAATTTGTGATACATAAAGAAAAAAGAGAAAGGGATCCAAACTAACACTAAAGACAGATATTGAATCACAAGGGAGAGCAAAAGAAGAAAAAAGGAACAACAACAACAAAAAACTACAAAAGCAACCCCAGCATAATTAATAAAATAGCAATAAGTACATATATTTTAATAATTACTTTAAAGGTAAATTGAACAAATGCTGCAATCAAAAGACGTGGAGTGGATGAATGGATATAAAAATAAGACCCATATGTATGCTGGCTACAAAAGACTCACTTCAGATCTAAAGAAACACACAAACTGAAAAAACAAGGATTGAAAAAGTTATTCCATGCAAATGGAAATAAAAGGAATGTGGAGGTAGCAATAAATGTACCATACAAAATAGACTTTAAAACAAAGACTGTAACAAGAGCCAAAAAAGAACATTGCATAATGATAAAGGGATCTGTTCAACCAGAAGATATAATAATTGTAAATATATATGCACTGAATATAGGATCACCTAAATGTATACAACAAATATTAACACATAAAATATGAAAAAATGATAGGAACACAATAATAGTAAGGGTCTTTTACACACCATTTACATCAATGGACATATCATTCCAGACAGAAAATCAATAAAGAAACACAGCCCTTAAATGATACAGTAGAACAATAGACTTAATAGATATATAAAGAACATTCTATCCAAAAGCAGTAGAATATATTTTTCTCAACTGCACATGGAACATTCTTCATGACAGATCACATGCTAAGACACAAAACAAATCTCAGTAAATTAAGAAGGTTGAAATCATTTCAAGCATTTTTTTTGAACTACAATATTATGAGACTAGAAAAGAACTGCAAAAACCACAAATACATGGAGTGGAGGCTAAACAATATGCAACTTAACAATGAATGGGTCACTAAAGAAAGAGAAAAAGGAATCAAAATTCCAGGAGGCAAAATAAAACAAAAACACAGCTATCCAAAATCTACAGGACACAGCAAAATCAGTTATAAGAGGAAACTTTATAGCAATATAAGCCTACCTCAGGGAACAAGAAAAATCCAAATAAACGACCAAAGCTTATACCTAAAGGCTCTAGAAAAAGTAGAATAAACAAAATGCACAATTACTAGAAGGAATGAATGATAAAAATCCAGGCAAAAATAAATAGAAATAGAGACAAAAATCAATAGCAAAGTTCAATGAAACTAAGAGATCGTTCTTTGACAAGGTAAACAAAATTGATAAACCCTTAGCCAGACCCATCAAGAAAAAAGAAAATGAGAGAGAGCCCAAATGAATAAATCAGAAAAGAAAAAGAAGTTACAGCCAATACCGCAGAAATACACAGAATAATAAGAGAATACTATGAACAATTATACACTAATAAAATGTGCAACTTAGAATAAATGCACAAATTCCTAGAAATGTACAGTCTTCCAAGACTGAATCAGGAAGAAGTAGAAAATATGAACAGACCAATTACCAATAATCAAATTGATTCACTAATCAAAAAACTTCCGCAAAACAAAAGTCCTGGACAAGATGGCTTCACAGGTGAATTCTTTCAAACACTTAAAGAGGAGTTAACATCTATCCTTATCAAATTATTCCAAATATTGAAGAGGAATGTATACTTTCAAACTCATTCTAAAAGGCCAGCATCAGCTTAATACCAAACCAAAGACATTACAAAAAGGAAAAGCACAAGCTGACATCACTGATGAACATAGATGCAAAATTTCAACAAAATATTAGCAAACTTAATTCAACAATACAATAAAAGTATCATACACCAATATCAAGTGAGATTCATCCCAGTGATGCAAGAATGGTTCAATATCTGCATATCAATCAATGTGATACATCACATTAACAAAACAAAAATCATATGATTATCTCAATAAACTCAGAAAAATACTTTTGATAAATTTCAACATCCTTTTAATATTAAAAACTCTAAAGGTTGATATAGAGGGAACATACCTCAATATAATGAAGGCCATATATGATAAGCCCACAGCTAATATCACTCAATGATGAAAAGTGAAAGCATTTCCTCTAATATCAAGAATAAAACAAGAATGCCCACTATTGTCAGTTTTCTTCAGTATAATTTTGGAAGTCCTAGCCAAGGCAATCAGACAAGAAAAAGAAATAAATGGAATCAAAATTGGAAAAAAAAAGGTAAAGCTGTCACAGTTTGCCTATGACATGATATCATACATAGAAAATCCTAAAGACACCAGTAAAAAATTATTAGAACTCATCATATGAATTTGGTAAAGTTGCAGAATACAAAATTAATCTACAGAAATCCACTGCTTTCTATAAACTTACAATAAACTATCAGAAAGAATAATTAAGAAAATCCCATTTACATTCATATTAAAAAGAACAAAATACCTAGGAATAAATCTAAGGAGGCAAAAGACATGTACTCTCAAAACTGTTAGATGTACAGTAGCAAAGATTTCAAACTATACTACAGAACTACAGTATGATTCTGACACAAAAACAAACACATAGATCAATGGAAGAGAATAGAGAGCCCAGAAATGAACCCACAGTTCTATGGTTAATTAATCTAGGACAAAGCAGGCAAAATTATACAATGGGGAAGAAATACTTCTTCAACAATGTTGTTCGGCAAACTGAACAGTGGCATGCAAAAGAATCAAACTGGACTACTTTCTGACACCATATACAAAAATAAACTCAAAATGAATTAAAGACTTAAATGTAAGTCCTGAAATCATAAATATTCTAGAAGAAAACATGCATATTATGCTCTCTGATGTAGGTCTTCACAACGTTTTTTGGATATGTCTCCTCAGGCAAGGGAAACAAAAGCAAAAATATACAACTGTGACTATATCAAACTAAAAAGCTTTTGCATAGTGAAGGGAAATATCAACAAAATGAAAAGCTGGCAACAGAATGGGATAAAAGATATTTGCAATATGGTTTAAAAATTAGCAGAGTATCTTAATAGGCATTTTTCCAAAAAAGACATACATATGGCCAAGAGGCACATAAAAATATGCTTAACATCACTAATCATTAGGGAAATGCAAATCAATACCACAGTGAGATATTGCCTCACATTTTTCAGTATGGTTATCATCAAAAATACAATAAATAACAAATGTTGGTGAGAATGTGTAGAAAAGGGAACACTAGTGCATAGTAGGTGGGAGTGTAAATTGTTACAGCATCTATGGAAAACAATTTGGAGAGTCCTCAAAAAATGAAAAATAGAACTGCCATATGATCCAGCAATTCCACTCCTGGATATTAATCTCAGAAAATGAAAACACTAATTCAAAAAGATATAGGCACCCCTGTTTTCAGTGAAGCATTTTTACAATAGCCAATTATGAAACAACCTAAATGTTCATCAATAGATGAATGGATAAAGAAGCTGTGGTAGAAATATAGTGGTATATATAATATGTATTATATATATATATATATATATATATATATGTAGTGGTATATATAATATGTATTTTATATATATTACTATTACTAATTACTGTTAGTATATTACTATTAGCCATTAAAAAAGAATGACATCTTGCCATTTGTGACAGCACGGATAGAGAGGGTATTATACTAAGCAAAGTAAATCAGAGAGAGAAAGACAAATACCTCATGATTTCACTTATACATGGAAATCTAAAATGCAAAACAAATGGGCAAACACAAAAAATAGGAACAGTCATAGATACATAGAAAAAACAGGTGGTTGCCAGAGGTGGGGGTGGGGAGATGAAAGTCATAAATGAGGGAAACTAAAAGTTACAAACTTCAAGTTCCAAAATAAATGAGTCAGAGTTAAGTAATGTACAGTTTTTGGAACATAGTCAATAATTATGTAATACATTTGTATGATCAAAGATGGTAAGTGGACTTATTGTGGTGATCATTTTGTAATCTATAGAAATATCAAATCATTATGCTGTGCACCAGGAACTTACATAGTGTTGTAGATCAACTGCACTTCAAAACCAAACAAACTTTTAAAAAAGACATCAGACTTTTGGTTATCAGAAGCATGGGGAGGGTGTAGGAGAAATGGGATGAAGGGACTCAGAAGGTATAGACTTCCAGAGCTTCTGAGTTCCATGGGTCGGAGCTGAACCAGGCCACAGGCAGCATCTGGCATCCAGGTCAGGCCTGGCGTTGGTAGCTCGTGCAGTCCTCACTGAACGGCTCCCTGTGACGTGCCTAGTGTCTGCCTGTCAGAGGAAGCAAAAGGTGGGGCACACTGAGTAAACGAGGCCCCAAGGCCTAGAACCTGGGATTTCGCCCAGAGCAGGGAGTTAATAACAAAGTTGTTATGAGGAGGAGTGAATAAGATTGTTTTGGTGGAGGAGCTTCAAGATGGAAGAAGAATAAGAAGTGAAGATCACCTTCCTCCCCAGAAATACATCAGAAATACATCTACATGTGGAACAACTCCTACAGAACACCTACTGAATGCTGGCAGAAGCCTCAGACCTCCCAAAAGGCAAGAAACTCCAAACGTACCTGGGTAAGGCAAAAGAAAAAAGCAAAAACAGAGACAAAATAATAGGGATGGGACCTGCACCAGAGGGAGGAAGCTGTGAAGGAGGAAAGGTTTCCACATACTAGGAAGCCCCTTTGTGGGCGGAGACTGCAAGTGGTGGAGGGTGGAATCTTCAGAGCCACGGAGGAGAGCGCAGCAACAGGGATGCAGAAGGCAAAGCGGAGATATTCCCACACAAAGGATTGGTGCCCACCAGCACTCACCAGCCCAAGAGACTTGTGTGCTCACCCGCCGGGATGGGTGGGAGGTGGGAGCTGAGGCTTGGATTTCGGACATCAGATCCGAGAAGAGGACTGAGGTTGGCTGCATGAACACAGCCTGATGGGGGCTAGTGCGCCATGGCTGACAGGGAGGGAGTCCAGGAAAAGGTCTGGAACTGGCAAAGAAGCAAGAGACATTTTCTGGCCTCTTTGTTTCCGGGTGCACGAGGAGAGGGGATTAAGAGTGCTTGCTTGGGCTTCCCTGGTGGCGCAGTGGTTGAGAGCCTGCCTGCCGATGCAGGGGACACGGGTTCGTGCCCCAGTCCAGGAAGATCCCACATGCCGTGGAGTGGCTGGGTCCATGAGCCATGGCCGCTGAGCCTGCACGTCCGGAGCCTGTGCTCTGCAACGGGAGAGGCCACAACAGTGAGAGGACCGCGGACAGCAAAAAAAAAAAAAAAAAAAAAGAGTGCTGCTTAAGGAGCTCCAGAGATGGGCGCAAGTTGTGGCTATCAGCATGGACCACAGAGACGGACATGAGACACTAAGGCTGCAGCTACAACCATCAAGAAGCCTGTGTGCAAGCACAGGTCACTATCCACACCTCCCTTCCCGGGAGCCTGTGCAGCCCGCCACTGTTAGGGTCCCGTGATCCAGGGACAACTTCCCCAGGAGAACACATGGTGTGCCTCAGGCTGGTACAACGTCACACCAGCCTCTGCCACCGCAGGCTCACCCCACACTCTGTACCCCTCCCTCTCCCTAGCCTGAGTGAGCCAGAGGCTCCTAATCAGCTTCTCCTTTAACCCCTTCCTGTCTGAGTGAAGAACAGATGCCCTCAGGCGACATGCAGAGGCAGGGCCAAATTCAAAGCTGAATCCCAGGAACTGTGCAAACAAAGAAGAGAAAGAGAAATCTCTCCCAGCAGCCTCAGGATCAGTGGATGAAATCTCCACAATCAACTTGATGTGCCTTGCATCTGTGGAATACCTGAACAGACAAAGAATCATCCCAAACTGAGGAGATGGACTTTGGGAGCAACGATATATATACATTTTTTTTTCACTTTTTATCTTTTTGTAAGTGTGTATTCGTATGCTTCTGTGTGTGATTTTGTCTGTATACCTTTGCTTTTATCATTTGTCCTAGTGTTTTTTCTGTCAGTTTTTAGTGGTTTTTTTTTTTTTTTTTTTGTATAATTTTCAGTGCCTGCTATCATTGATGGATTTGTTTTTTGGTTTGGTTGTCCTCTTTTTTCTTTTTTTTTTATTACTTAAAAATTTATTTAATAATTACTTTTTGTTTTTTATCTTAATAACTTTTTAAATTTATTTAATTTTATTTTATTTTCCTTTCTTTCTTTCTTTTTTTCTCTCTATTATCCTGAGCCATGTGGATGACAGGCTGTTGGTGCTCCAGCCAGGTGTCAGGGCTGTACCCCTGAGGTGGAGAGACAAGTTCAGGACGTTAGTCCACCAGAGAGCTCCTAGCTCCGTGTAACATCAAACAGCGAAAATCTCCCAGATATCTCCATCTCAACCCCAAGACCCAGCTGCAAACAACAACCAGCAAGCTACAGGGCAGGACATCCTATGCCAAACAACTAGGAACACAGGAACACAACCACACTCATTAGCAGAGAGGCTGCCTAAAATCATAATAAGGTCACAGACACCCGAAAACACACCACCAGATGTGGACTTGCCCACAAGGAAGACAAGATCCAGCCTCATACACCAGAACACAGACACTAGTCCCCTCCAACAGGAAGCTTACACAACAAACTGAACCAACCTTAGCCAATGGGGGCAGACACCAAAAGCAATGGGAATTACGAACCTGTAGCCTACGAAAAGGAGATTCCAAACACAGTAAGTTAAGCAAAATGAGAAGACAGAGAAACACAAAGCAGGTGAAGGAGCAAGGTAAAAACACATCAGACCAAACAAATGAAGAGGAAATATGCAATCTACCTCAAAAAGTATTCAGAATAATGATAGAAAAGATGATCCAAAATGTTGGAAATAGAATGGAGGAAATACAAAAAACTTTTAACAAGAACCTAGAAGAACTAAAGAGCAAACAAACAATCATGAACAACACAATAAATGAAATTAAAAATTCTCTAGAAAGTATCAAGAGCAGAATAACTGAGGCAGAAAGATGGATAAGTGACCTGGAAGATAAAATAGTGGAAATAACTACTGCAGAGCACAATAAAGGAAAAAGAATGCAAAGAATTGAGGACAGTCTCAGAGACCTCTGGGACATGATTAAAGGCACCAACATTCGAAATATAAGGTTCCAGAAGAAGAAGACAAAAAGAAGGTACTGAGAAAATATTTGAAGAGATTATAGTTGAAAACTTCTCTAATATGGGAAAGGAAATAGTTAATCAAGTCTAGGAAGCACAGAGAGTCCCATACAGGATACTACACAGAGAAATACACCAAGAGGTATATTAATCAAAGTATCAAAAATTAAAAACAAAGAAAAAATATTAAAAGCAGCAAGGGAATAAAAACAAATAACATACAAGGGAAACCCCATAAAGTTAACAGCTGATCTTTCAGCAGAAATTCTGAAAGCCAGAAGGGAGTGACCAGACATATTTAAAGTGATGAAAGGGAAGAACCTATAACCAAGGTTACTCTATCAAGTAAGGATGTCATTCAGATTTCACAGAGAAATTTAAACCTTTACAGTCAAGCAAAAGCTAAGAGAATTCAGCACAACCAAACCACCATTACAACAAATGCTAAAGGAACTTCTTTAGGCAGGAAACACAAGAAAAGGAAAAGACCTACAATAAGAAACCCAAAACAATTAAGAAAATGGGAATAGGAACATACATATCGATAATTACCTTAAATGTAAATGGATTAAATGCTCCCACCAAAAGACACAGACTGGCTGAATGGATACAAAAACAAGACCCGTACATATGCTGTCTACAAGAGACCTACTACAGACCTAGGGACACATACACACTGAAAGTGACAGGATTGAAAAAGATATTCCACGCAAATGGAAATCAAAAGAAAATTGGAGTAGCAAATCTCATATCAGACGAAACAGACTTTGAAATAAAGATTATTGCAAGAGACAAGGAAGGACACTACATAATGATCAAGGGATCAATCCAAGAAGAAGATATAACAATTGTAAATATATATACACCCAACATAGGAGCACCTCAATACATAAGGCAAATGCTAAGAGCCATAAAAGGGGAAATTGAAGGTAACACAATCACAGTAGGGGACTTCAACACCCCACTTTCACCAATGGTCTGATCATGCAAAGTGAAAATAAATAAGGAAACACGAGCTTTAAATTATACATTTAACAAGATAGACTTAATTGATATTTATAGAACATTCCATCCAAAAACAACAGAATACACTGTCTTCTCAAGTGCTCATGGAACATTCTCCAAGATAGATCATATCTTGTGTCACAAATCAAGCCTCAGTAAATTTATGAAAATTGAAATCATATCAAGTATCTTTTCTGACCACAATGCTATGAGACTAGATATCAAATACAGGGAAAAATCTGTAAAAAATGCAAACACATGGAGGCTAAACAATACACTACTTAATAACCAATAGATCACTGAAGAAATCAAAGAAGAAATCAAAACATACTTAGAAACAAATGACAATGAAAACACGACTACCCAAAATCTATGGGATGCAGCAAAAGCAGTTCTAAGAGGGAAGTTTTTACCAATACAACCCTACCTTAAGAAACAAGAAACATCTCAAATAAACAACCTAACTTTACACCTAAAGCAATTAGAGAAAGAAGAATGAAAACACCCCAAAGTTAGCAGAAGGAGAGAAATCATAAAGATCAGATGAGAAATAAATGAAAAAGAAAAGAAGGAAACGATAGGAAAGATCAAGAAAACTAAAAGCTGGTTCTTTGAGAAGATAAACAAACTAATAAACCATTAGCCAGACTCATCAAGAACAAAAGGGAGAAGACTCAAATCAATAGAATTAGAAATGAAAAAGGAGAATTAACAACTGAACTGCATAAATACAAAGGATAATGAAAGATTACTACCTGCAACTATACACTGATAAAATAGACAAACTGCAATAAATGCACAAATTCTTAGAAATGCACAACCTTCTGAGACTGAATCAGGAAGAAATAGAAAATATGAACAAACCAATCACAAGTACTGAAATTGAGACTGTGATTAAAAATCTTCCAACAAACAAAAGCCCAGGACCATATGGCTTCACAGGTGAATTCTATCAAACATTTAGAGGAGAGCTAACACCTATCCTTCTCAAACTCTTCCAAAATATAGCAGAGGGAGGAACACTCTGAAACTCATTCTATGAGGCCACCATCACCCTGGTGCCAAAACCAGACAAAGATGTCACAAAGAAAGAAAAATACAGGCCAGTATCACTGTTGAACAAAGATGCGAAAATCCTCAACAAAGCACTACCAAACAGAATCCAACAGCACATTAAAAGGACCATACACCATGATCAAGTGTGGTTTATCCCAGGAATGCAAGGATTTTTCAGTATATGAAAATCAATCAATGTGCTACACCATATTAACAAATTGAAGGAGAAAAACCATATGATCAACCGAATAGATGCAGAGAAAGCTTTCGACAAAAGTCAACACCCATTTGTGATAAAAACCCTCCAGGAAATAGGCAGAGAGGGAACTTACTTCAACATAATAAAGGCCATATATGACAAACCTACAGCCAACAATGTCCTCAATGGTGAAAAACTGAAAGCATTCCCACTAAGATCAGGAACAAGACAAGGTTGCCCACTCTCACCATTATTATTCAACAGAATTTTGGAAGTTTTAGCCACAATCAAAGAAGAAAAAGAAATAAAATGAATTCAAATCGGAAAAGAAGAGGCAAAACTGTCACTGTTCGCAGATGACATGGTACTATACATAGAGAATCCTAAAGATGCTACCAGAAAACTACTAGAGCTAATCAATAAATTTGGAAAAATAGCCAGATACAAAATTAATGCACAGAAATCTCTTCCATTCCTATACACTAATGATGAAATATCTGAAAGTGAAATTAAGAAAACACTCCCATTTACCATTGTAACAAAAAATAAAATAAAATACGTAGGAATAAATCTACCTAAGGAGACAAAATTCCTGTGTGCAGAAAATTATGACACTGATGAGAGAAATTAAAGATGATACAAATAGATGGAGAGATATACCATGCTCTTGGATTGGAAGAATCCACATCATGAAAATTTATATACTACCCAAAGCAATCTACAGATTCAATGCAATCCTTATGAAACAACTACCAGCATTTTTCACAGAACTAGAACAAAAATTTCACAATATGCATGGAAACACAAAAGACCCCGAATAGCCAAACAATTTTGTGAAAGAAAAACAGAGATGCAGGCATCAGGCTCCCTGACTTCAGAATATACTACAAAGCTACAGTAATCAAGACAGTATGGTAGTGGCCCAAAATGAGAAATATAGATCAATTGAACATGATAGAAAGCCCAGAGACAAACCCACGCACATATGGTCACCTTATCTTTGATATAGGAGGCAAGAATATACAGTGGAGAAAAGTCAGCCTCTTCAATAAATGGTGCTGAGAAAACAGCTACATGTAAAATAATGATATTAGAGCACTCTCTAACACCATACACAGAAATCAACTCAAAATGTATTAAAGACCTAAATGTAAGGCCAGACACTATCAAACTCTTAGAGGAAAACATAGACATAACACTCTATGACATATATCACAGCAAGATCCTTTTTGACCCACCCCTGAGAGAATTGGAAATAAAACAAAAATAAACAAATGGGACCTAATGAAACATAGAAGCTTTGCACAGCATAGGAAACCATAAACAAGACGAAAACACAACCCTCAGAATGGGAGAAAATATTTGCAAATAAAGCAACTGACAAAGGATTAATCTCCAGAATTTTGAGCAGCTCATGCAGCTCAATATCAAAAAACAAACAACCCAATACAAAAGTGTGCAGAAGATCTAAATAGACATATCTCCAAAGAAGATATACAGATTGCCAACAAACACATGAAAGAATAATCAACATTATTAATCATTAGAGAAATGCAAATCAACACTACAGTGAGGTATCACCTCACACTGGTCAGAATGGCCACCATCAAAAAATCTACAAACAGTAAATGCTGGAGAGGGTGTGGAGAAAATGGAACCCTCTTGCACTGTCGGTGGGAATGTTAATTGATACAACCATTATGGAGAACAGTATGGAGGTTCCTTAAAAAACTACAAATAGAACTACCATATGACCCAGCAATCCCACTACTGGATATATACCCTGAGAAAACCATAATTCAAAAAGTCTCATGTACCATAATGTTCATTGCAGCTCTATTTACAGTAACCAGGACATGGAAGAAACCTAAGTGTCCATCAACAGATGAATGGATTAAGAAGATGTGGCACATATATACAATGGGATATTACTGTGCCATAAAAAGAAATAAAATTGAGTTATTTGTAGTGAGGTGGATAGACCTAGAGTCTGTCATACAGAGTGAAGTAAGTCAGAAAGAGAAAAACAAATACTGTATGTTAACGCATATATATGGAGTCTAAAAAAAAAACCCAAAATGGTCATGAAGAACCTAGGGGCAGGATGGGAATAAAGACACACACCTACTAGAGAATGGACTTGAGGGCATGGGGAGGGGGAAGGGTAAGCTGGGACAGTGAGAGAGTGGTAGTGTATATATGGACATATATATACTACCATATATAAAATAGATAGCTAGTGGGAAGCAGGTGCATAGCACAGGGAGATCAGCTTGGTGCTTTGTGACCAGCTAGAAGGGTGGGATAGGCAGTGTGGAGGGCGGGAGATGCAAGAGGGAAGAGATATGGCTATATATGTATATGTAGAACTGATTCAATTTTTTATAAAGCAGAAACTAACACACCATTGTAAAGCAATTATACACCAATAAAAATGTTACCAAACACACACACACACACACACACACACACACACACACACACACACACACACACACAAAGCCCAATATTCATGAAAGAAAAAAGAAAAAATAACTGATAGATTTTACTACCTTAAAAAAAAACTTTTGTACACAAATATAAATAGGAGACAAAAGTTTGGGGGATTATGTGAAATATAACAGAAAGTTAAAGATCCTTAATATAAAAGCACCTAGAGACCAAAAAAAGATATAAAATATTTTTATAAAGAAGAAATATAAACAAACATGTATAAACTTTCAACTTCATAAGCAGTCAAAAATTAAAATGAATACCATTTTCCCATCCCTTGAAAAGGCAGATATGGAAGGATTGTTAATAACTAGTGCTGGAGATAGTGAGCACTCTGTCATTGTTGGAGAAAGTATAAATCCATGTAGCTTTTCAGGTGGACCACTTGGCAGTGTATATCAATACTTAAATGGTGGCTAGCCTCTGATTTAACAGCTCTGAGTGTAAGCATCCTACCTGAAGATATCTTCATGCAAGTCCTAGGAGTCAGGTATAGGTATGTGTATCAAAGCATTTTTTGAAATAATAAAAAATTTGAAACAACATGATTGTACATAAATGAAGAACTTTTTGAAGTAATACATACCAACTCCTACCATGCAATACTCTGCAGCAGATAAAAAGAGTTCTATCATGTGGACATGAAAATATTTCTAAGACATAGTGATATGAAAAACAAGTTGCACAATAATACTGAATCGCACACTCCTGTTTATGTTTATATGGTTATGGACCTGTTTACATATATATGACATGTGTGTGTCTGTTTGTGCCTAGAGAAAAGTCTGTAATAATGCATATCAAGATGTTGACGGTTTTCTCTGCCCAAGGCACTAGGATTGGGAGAGGAGGAATTAAAGGGGGTCTATGTAATTTACATCATTTACTTCTAGGTTATTTGTTTTTTTAATAAGCATGTTTTTATGGATGACAAGTAATTTTCAGTATCACAGAAAACTTGGAAAATGCAAATATGTAATCTCTGATACTATAAAAAAGAACTGGAAGATATAGACTTCCAGTGATAAGATAAACATATACTAGGGCTTTAATGTACAACATAAAAAATACAATTTACTGTTCTGTATATATGAAAGTTGTTAAGAAGTGGATCCTGGGAGTTCTCATCAGAAGGAAAAATATATTTTTTCTTTTTCTTTTATTTTGTTTCTAAATGAGATAATGGATATTCACTAAACTTATTTTGGTAATCATTTCGTGATGTCTGTAAGTCCAATCATTATACTGTTCGTCGTAAGCTTACACTGCATGTCAATTATATCTCAATGAAATTGGAAGAAGAAAAATAAAATGATACCAAAGACACACACAGTGCTTCCCTGGTGGTGTAGTGGTTGAGAGTCCGCCTGCCAATGCAGGGGACGCGGGTTTGTGCCCCGGTCTGGGAAGATCCCACATGCCGCGGAGTGGCTGGGACTGTGAGCTATGTCCGCTGAGCCTGCACGTCCGGAGCCTGTGCTCCACAATGGGAGAGGCCACAACAGTGAGAGGCCCGTGTACTGCAAAAAAAAAAAGAAGGAAAAAAAAAGGCACACACAAATGATGCCAAACACACACACAGACACACACACACACACCTCAAAAAATAAATAAACAGGGCACATGTGAAGACTAGGGCAGTGTGTATGTGTGTGTAAATGGTATTTGAGCAACTACAGAGGAATAGAAGGACCCTAAAAACTAGCAGGTGAGAGGGTAAATATTATGGGTGAAGGTCCCAGAAAGTGAACTAGAATATCAGTGGATTCAAACTTATATGCTATGAGCATATATGCTATTAATATACTAAGACACTAAGGCTCCAATGAAGATGGTGGAATAGAAGGACATGGAACTCAAGTAATCCCACAAATACATCAAAAATATATCTACATGTGGATGTATGTCCAGGAGTGGGATTGCAGAGTCACATGGTAGGTCTACTTTTAGTTTGTAAAGGAACCTCCATATGGTTCCCCTTAGTGTCTGTACCAATTTACATTCCCACCACAGCTTATGAGAGTTCCCTTCTCTCCATACCCTCTCCAGCATTTATTGTTTGTAGATTTTTTGATGATAGCCATTTTGCCTGGTGTGAGGTGATATCTCATTGCAGCTTTGATTTAGATTTCTCTAATAATTAGCGATGTTGAACATATTTTCATTTGCCTCGGCCATCAGTATATCTTCTTCAGAGAAATCTCTATTTAGGTCTTCTTCACATTTTTTGATTGGGTTGTTTGTTTTGATGATATTAAACCTCATGAGATGTTTGTAAATTTTGGAGACTAATCCATTGTCTGTCACATTATTTGTAAATATTCTCTCCCAATCTGTGGGTTGGCTTTTTGCTTTGTTTATGGTTTCCTTTGCTGTGCAAAAGCTTTTGAGTTTAATTAGTTTCCATTTGCTTATTTTTGTTTTTATTTCCATCATTCTGGGAGACAGATCAACAAAGATATCGATGCAATTTATGTCAGAGAGTGTTCTGCTTTTGTTTTCCTCTTGGAGTTTTATAGTGTCCGGTCTCACATTTAGGTCTTTAATCTAGAGAAAAAGATAGTCTGAAAGGATACATGCACCCCGATGTTTATTGCAACACTGTTTACAATAACCAAGACATGGAAGCAACAAAAATGCCCATCAACAGAGGAATTTATAAAGAAGATGGGCTACATATACACAGTGGAATACTACTCAGCCGTTAAAAATAATGAAATAATGCCATTTGCAGCAACATGGATGGACATAGAGATTGTCATACTGAGTGAAGTAAGTCAGACAGAGAAAGAGAAATATCGTATGACATCCCATATATGTAGAATATAAAAAGAAATGACACAAATGAATTCATTTACAAAACAGAAACAGACTCACAGACTTAGAGGTTGAACTTATTGTTATCAGGGTAGGGTGGAAAGGTGTGGGGAAGAGATAGTTAGGGAGTTTGGGATCTGCTATATTTAAGATGGATAACCAACAAGGGCCTACTGTATAGCACAGAGAACTCTGCTCAATGTTATGTGGCAGCCTGGATGGGAGGGGAGTTTGGAGGAGAATTAATACATGTATCTGTATTGCTGAGTTTCTTTGCTGTGTACCTGAATATATATATTCAGTATGTATGTATATATACATACTTACACACACACATGGAATAATTCTCACAGAATCCCTACTGAACACTGGCAGAAATCCTCAGACACCCAGAAATTAAGAAAGATCTCCACATAACCGAATAGGACAAAACAAAACAAAACAAAACAAAAAAAACCGAAATGGGATATAACCTGCATCCCTGGGAGGGAGCTGGAAAGAGAAAATGTTCCTGTGCCATGGGAAGCCACTTCATTGGTGGGGAGATCAGCTGGGACAGAAAGGGAGTTTCAGAGGATTGGAGGAGAGCACAACACTCGGTTTGCCACAGGCAAAACAGAGAGAGGCCAGCACAGAGGATATGTGCTATGTCACTGCAATCTCTAGCCCAAGGCGTGCAGCTTTGGTGGCTTGGTGCAAAAGTCAGCCTTTAGAGGACAGACGTGGGGAGAGGACTGGATTTAGCTGTTCAGAGACAGCCTGAAGGGGCTGGAGTGTGCTACAGGCCACAACAAGGGCCTGTACATGGAAGAAACCCAGTCCACCATAGAAGCAAAGTACCGTTGTTAATGGGTGCCCAAAGGGAGGTGCGAGGCCTGTCATAGCAGCCTCATTTTTGGCGTGCTCACTGCTGGTGTGCACCACCATTGAAACCCCTTTGTAATTGTGCACGTGAAGGGAGGGTTGGGGCCTGCCATAGCAGCCTCTTTCTTGGTCACAGCTCTATGAGCTCTGGAAGCATGCAAATGTCTATGGTTTGTCCACACATGGAGGTGGGACTGAATCAGAGCCCTCTCCCCACAGCTGTGAAATCCATAGATTTATGCCCCTGCAACCAGCTTGATAAACTCAGTGACTGCAGGACATCCAAGTGGACAATGGGTGCTCCCTTGGTTGTGATTGGTCTGACTTTAACAGCTGTGGGCTTTTTGGGTGCATGCACACGGAGGCAGAGCTGGGGTATAAGCTGCTTTCATAGCCCCTATAGCAGGCCCAGGTACACCACTACTGCAGTCCTTGTACCTAACTTTAGTGAATTGGTGCCTATGGATCTGCACTTTTGGTTTGTGAACACAGTGCCTGAGGGGCACCAGGATTGATTGCCTTCATTCCCAGAGTGGAGGCAGGGCTGAGGCAGTGTGAACAACAGTGTGCTTTGTAAGCCTGCACAATGGGTGACAGATGACACCACAAAGCTCACTTCCCACTGGACAGCTCTAGTGGAGGAATACTCAGTGGCTCTTCTCCCAGAATGAGTGCTCCAATCCTGCCTACTTCACACTACAGGTTAGAAATGAACCTGGGAGCTTCTACTCCAACAATAGGGAGCAGACCCTGCCCCCAGCAGGGCTGTGTCAACCATAGAGCAAAGAGGAGGCCCCATTCAACAGTGTGGGTTATGGCCACCACAACACCAGTCACATACCCTATCTAGGGAATAATGGCCAGCACACACCAAGGGAAGATTTGGCAGTCATATATACTAAAAAACGGTGCTCATACCAAAAATATTAAATCCACACAGCCTACGCAGGGATGCTCCCACATAAAAATATACCCCCAATACCACAGTGGATAATTGTTTTTCCTTACTTTTAGAGTGATAGAAATATGAGTAGAATGAAGAAGCAGAGGAACTTCTCCTAATTAAAAGATCAAGAGAATACCTCTGAATAAACAAACAATGAAACAGACCTCTTCAGTGTAAAAGACAAAGAGTTCACAAAGAAGATAATGAAAATACTGAAGGAATTAAGAAGGGCTAGGGATAGAAATGCAGATTACTTTTAAAAAGGAAATAGAAAATATAAAGAGGAACCAAGAAAAATTAAAAAACTCATTTGCCAAGATGAAAGCTGAGC
Source organism: Tursiops truncatus (assembly GCF_011762595.2). NCBI lineage: Eukaryota > Metazoa > Chordata > Mammalia > Artiodactyla > Delphinidae > Tursiops > Tursiops truncatus. The sequence goes on from NC_047046.1 coordinate 58,810,555, forward strand.
TTAAAGCAATAAATATCAGATTGAGTAATGCAGAAGAATGAATAAGTGATAAATAATGATATGAAAGCTAGAATAATGAAAACCACCCAATCAGAACAGCAAACAGAAAGACAAATAAAAAAATGAAAGCAATATAAGAGACCTATGGGATAATATAAAGCATGCTAATCTATAGAAAATAGGGATCCCAGAAGGAGAAGAAAGAGAAAAGGAGACTGGAATTGTATTTGAAGAAATTATGACTGAAAAAATTCCCAAACCTAAAGTAGGAAACAGATTTCCAGATACAGGAAATCTGAGCCTGCACGTCCAGAGCCTGTGCTCCACAACGGGAGAGGCCACAACAGTGAGAGGTCCGTGTACCACAAAACAAAACAAAACAAAACAAAAAAACCCCGCATATCAATCAGTGTGATACACCAAATCAACGAAAGACAAAAACCACATAATAATCTCAATAGATGTAGAAAAAGCATTTGATAAAATTCAACATCCATTTATGATAAAAAACTCTTACCAAAGTAGGTAAAGAGGGAACATATCTCAACATAATAAAAGCTGTTTATGACAAACCCACAGCCAATATAATATTCAATGGTGAAAAATGGAAAGACTTCCCACTAAAATGTGGAACAAGTGAAGGATACCCACTCTCACCACTTCCCTTCAACATAGTATTGGAAGTCCTAGCCACAGCAATCACACCAAAAAAAATTGTATTCAAATTGGTAGGGAAGAGGTAAAATTGTCATTATATGCAGATGATGTAATACTCTATGTATTGTAGGAAATCCTAAAGGCTCCACACAAAAACTACTAGAATTGATAAATGAATTCAGCAAGGTAACAGGAGACAGTATTAACATACAGAAGTTGGTTGCATTTCTTTACACTAATGATGAAATATCAGAAATGGAATACAAAAAATAAATCCCTTTTAAAATCGCATTAAAAATACTTAGTAATAAACCTGACCAAGGAGGTGAAAGACTTATATGGTGAGAAGTATAAAACATGAATAAAGAAAATTGAAGATGATTCAGTATTGTCAAAGTGGTCATACTACCCAAATCAATCTACAGGTTTAATATGATTCCTATCAAATTAACCCTGACATTTTTTGCAGAACTAGAATAAATAATCCTAAAATTTATAGTGAACCATAAAAGACTCAGAATTGCAAAAGCAATCCTGAACAAAGAAAAGGAACAAAGCAAGAAGCATAACCCTCCCAGGCTTCAGACAATACTACAAGGCTACTGTAATCAAAACAGTGTGGCATTGACAAAAATATAAACATATGGATTAGCTGGACAGAATAGAGAGCCCAGAAATTAACCCACACACATATGGTCAATTAAACTTCATTGAAGGAGGCAAGAGGGCTTCCCTGGTGCAGTGGTTGAGAGTCCGCCTGCTGATGTGGGGGATGCAGGTTCGTCCCCCTGTCTGGGAGGATCCCACGTGCCACAGAGTGGCTGGGCCCGTGGGCCATGACTGCTGAGCCTGCGGGTCCGGAGCCTGTGCTCTGCAACAGGAGAGGCCACAGCAGTGAGAGGTATGCGTACCACAAAAAAAAAAAAAAAAAAAAAAGAGGAGGCAAGAATATACAATGCAGAAAACACAGTCTCTTCAGCAAGTGGTGTTGGGAAAGGTGCACAGCCACATGTAAATCAATGAAGTTAGAACACACCTTCACACAGTAGACAAAAATAAACTCAAAATGGCATGACATTGTAAAACTCCTAGAACAGAACATAGGCAAAGCATTCTCTGACATAAATTGTACAAATGTTTTCTTAGGTCAGTCTCCCAAGACAATAGAAATAAAAGCAAAAATAAACAAATTTACAAGGTTTGCACAGCAAAAGAAACCATAAACAAAACAAAAAGATAACCTATGAACTGGGAGAAAATATTTGCAAATGATAAGACTGACAAGGACTTACAATTTCCAAAATATACAAACAACTCATATGACTCAATAACAAAAAAACACCCCAAAACCCAATCAAGAAATGGGAAGAAGACCTAAACAGACGTTTCTCCAAAGAAGACATACAGATGGCCATTAAGCATATGATAAAATGCTCATCATCACTAATTATTAGAGAAATGTAAATCAAAACTACAGTTAGTTACCACCTCACACCAATCGGAATGGCCATCATTAAAAAGTCTACACATAACAAATGCTGGAGAGAGTGTGGAGATAAGGGAAACTTCCCACACTGTTGGAGTTTCCTCAAAAAACTAAAAATAGAGTTGCCATATTATTCAGCAATCCCACTCCTGGGCATATATATGGAGAAAAGTATAATTTGAAAAGATACATGCACTTCTATTTTCATAGCAGCAGTGTTTACAATAGCCAAGACATGAAAACTACCTAAATGTCCACCAACAGATGAATGGATAAAGAAGATGTGGTATATACATGCAATGGAATACTACTCATCCATAAAGAGAATAAAATAATTCCATTTGCAGCAACATGTATAGACCTTAGATTATCATACCAAGTGAAGTAAGTCAGAAGAGTAAGACATATACCATATTATATCACTTATTGTGGAAGCTAAAATATGACACAAATGAACTTATATATGAAACAGAAACAGACTCACAGATATAGAGAACAGATTTGTGGTTGCCAAGAGGGAGGGGGGTGGGGAAGGCATGAATTGGGAGTTTGGGATTAGCAGATGCAAACATTATATATAGAATAGGTAAACAACAAGGTCCTACTGTATAGCACAGTGAAATATATTCAATATCCTGTAATAAACCATAATGGAAAAGTATATGAAAAATAATATATATATATACATATGTGTGTATATATATATATATATATATATATATATATATGTATGTATATAAACAAAATATTTTCCTGTACAGCAGAAATTAACACAACATTGTGGATCAACTATATTTCAATGAAATAAATTTTAAGAAGATCCCACCTAAAATTAAAAATCAATCAATGAATCAATCAAAAATTTTAAATAAGACACTAAGGAACTAAAAATACACCAAGTCTGAGAGTGGGAAGCTGCATCACCAAGTCCATTTGAGTCATCTTTCTTATTCAGCTTCATGCCTTCGACACATTTTTTTTTTTTTTTTTTTGCAGTATGCCGGCCTCTCACTGTTGTGGCCTCTCCCGTTGCAGAGCACAGGCTCCGGACGCGCAGGCTCAGCAGCCGTGGCTCACAGGCCTAGCTGCTCCACGGCATGTGGGATCTTCCCGGACCGGGGCACAAACCCGTGTCCCCTGCATCGGCAGGCGGACTCTCAACCACTACACCACCAGGGAAGCCCTTCAACACATTTTGATTGTATGAAACAGAAAATTTTCTTTTAAATTGTAAAACTATTCTCTTTTATTTATTATTGTTATCACTTTTATAATTTCAGAGTTCTTTATCAAGAAATACTTGTTTTTTGTTTTCACTACCTTATACATGTAAATTATTTTAAAAAATCCCACACCATCCAGTAGTATGTTGATTAATGTTCTTAGGAGAGAAATCACTTTACCATTGGCCTGTACTGCTCACCCCACTCCTACCCCCAGAATCCTAATTGGAGGACATGAATTAATGAGCTACATCAAACCCCATGGCACTCTAATCTCAGTATGGGCCTATGAAACAAACATATGAATAGAAGGTTAAAACATGAAAATATTTAGCAGGAACTTTAATTGTAGTTGAGAGATTGAAAATCGTCTCCTTATATTGTTATGTTAAAACCCAACCTTTTAGTAGAGCTAGTTACTGGAGGACCATGGAACCTGAAAGCTAGGTGTCAGCAAGCTCTTTTATTAAAAAGAGGCAAAAAATCCAAGCAAGCACATCAGGATTCTACTAGTCCTCAGAAACTATTACTAAGTATAAAAAAGTGGTTCTTGGTATTTCAGGCCAGTGGTCCTTCTGCTCTCTATTGAAAGATTTACATATGCAATTGGGTAATCTACTTTCTGTCTCTATTGTTTCGTACTTGGAAAAGATCTCTAATTCATGCACACTACTGGGCACAAATAACGGATAATATCTTAAGGTTTTTCAAATTTCCATTATTAGTTGAGCCATCAAAGTCTTCCTTGAAAGGAGAAGAGTGGGGAGAAAAGTTTTGGTGTTTTAACTGTAGACATCAGTTTTTGGGTTGGAGAGCAAACGCTTGAGGAGGTAGGTTGAAGGTACAGGGACTGACAGATGGGGAGTGTCTTAGGTCATTGAAACCAGACAAACCACAAACATAATAGCTCTAATTCACATGAGAGCTATTCTCCTTCAAATGGTGGTTCACTTTCATAGAATCCAAAAATTTAAGAAATGGGGTTAAGTGTGACGGACTTAAATGTTTATGAGTGTATTTTCTGGAAGGAATTCTCTCTCCAACATTTAAACAGTCAGGCAGCTGTAGCAGAGAGGATTTAGGAAGAAAAAGAGAGAAACAATTTTTGTAATTATGATAATGGGTTGCCCCAGCTTTGCTATTTATGCCAACAGTCCCCTGAGGTGTGAGGCATTCTCTCACTCTCAGGTCCATTTCTCTGAAACTGTCCCACAGGGAACACCCTCCAGCAGAAGAGACCCTGTCTTATGAACATTAACATACACATCAGTATATTCTCACACACAGAGAAAATTATAATCTCAGGACTGGTTCTCATTTTTCCATTTCAAATCCAGGCTGTGGGTTTTTTTAGTTGGGGTTCTTTAATTTTATGCAAGGAAAGCAGTATAAGAGAAGCAGGAAAACTGTTCCACCAGGCTTCAAGCATATGCCTGAATTTGTTTACCACAAACAAACTCTTCTCAGCTACGGTTACTGTCACCATAGCAACAAGACTGAGGTTACTTCTATCAACATATCACCACATAAAGCAAATATGGGCAGTTAATAAAGAATAGCAATGATAATTACATAGTAGTCAGTTGCCAGCTCAAAACAGAGTGCTTTTATCTGAACCGTAGTTCCATTTTCTATGTAGAAATGGAAATTATAACTTAATAGACATTGGAAGCCCATTCCTATATTTGACTGGGAGATGGACAAAAAAAAAAAAACAGTTGGAAACGCTCCAGAGATTTCTTTTTAGCATCTTTATTGCAGTATAATTGCTTTACAATGGTGTGTTAGTTTCTGCTTTATAACAAAGTGAATCAGTTATACAAATACATATGTTCCCATACTTCTTCCCTCTTGCATCTACCTCCCTCCAACCCTCCCTATCCCACCCCTCTAGGTGGTCACAAATCACCCAGCTGATCTCCCTGTGCTATGCAGCTGCTTCCCACTAGCTACCTATTTTATGTTTGGTAGTGTATATATGTCCATGCCACTCTCTCACTTTGTCACAGCTTACCCTTCCCCCTCCCCATATCCTCAAGTCCATTCTCTAGTAGGTCTGTGTCTTTATTCCCGTCCTACCCTTAGGTTCTTCATGACCTTTTCTTTTTTTCTTAGATTCCATATATATGTGTTAGCATACGGTATTGTTTTTCTCTTACTGACTTACTTCACTCTGTATGACAGACCCTAGGTCCATCCACCTCACTACAAATAGCTAAATTTCGTTTCTTTTTATGGCTGAGTAATATTTCATTGTATATATGTGCCACATCTACTTTATCCATTCATCTGTTGATGGACACTTAGGTTGCTTCCATGTCCTTGCTATTGTAAATAGAGCTGCAATGAACATTTTGGTACATGATTCTTTTTGAATTATGTTTTTCTCAGGGTATATGCCCAGTAGTGGGATTGCTGGGTCGTATGGTAGTTCTATTTGTAGTTTTTAAGGAACCTCCATACTGTTCTCCATAGTGACTGTACCAATTCACATTCCCACCAACAGTGCAAGAGTGTTCCCTTTTCTCCAAACCCTCTCCAGCATTTATTGTTTCTAAATTTTTTGATCATGGCCAATCTAACTGGTGTGAGATAATATCTCATTGTAGTTTTGATTTGCATTTCTCTAATGATTAATGATGTTGAGCATTCTTTCATATGTTTGTTGGCAATCTGTATATCTTCTTTGGAGAAATGTCTATTTAGATCTTCTGCCCATTTGTGGATTGGGTTGTTTGTTTTTCTGTTATTGAGCTACATGAGCTGCTTGTAAATATTGGAGATTAATCCTTTGTCAGTTGCTTCATTTGCAAATATCTTCTCCCATTTTGAGGGTTGTCTTTTGGTCTTGTTTATGGCTTCCTTTGCTGTGCAAAAGCTTTTAGATTTCATTAGGTCCCATTTGTTTATTTTTGTTTTTATTTCCATTTCTCTAGGAGGTGGGTCAAAAAGGATCTTGCTGTGATTTATGTCATAGAGTGTTCTGCCATGTTTTTCTCTAAGAGTTTGATAGTGTCTGGCCTTACATTTAGGTCTTTAATCCATTTTGAGTTTATTTTTGTATATGGTGTTAGGGAGTGTTCTAATTTTATACTTTTGCATGTACCTGTCCAGTTTTCCCAGCACCATTTATTGAAAAGGCTGTCTTTTCTCCACTGTATATTCTTGCTGCCTTTATCAAAGATAAGGTGACCATATGTGTGTGGGTTCATTTCTGGGCTTTCTGTCCTGTTCCCTTGATCTATATTTCTGTTTTTGTGTGAGTACCATACTGTCTTGATTACTGTAGTTTTGTAGTATAGTCTGAAATCAGGAAGCCTTATTCCTCCAGCTCCATTTTTCGTTCTCAAGATTGCTTTGGCTATTTGGGGTCTTTTGTGTTTCCATACAAATTGTGAAGTTTTTTGTTCTAGTTCTGTGAAATATGCCAGTGGTACTTTGATAGGGATTGCATTGAATCTGTAGACACTCCAGTGAATTTAACTCAGCTCTAATGCATTACCCTATTAGTAAATTTATTTGTCTCAATAGCATAAAATTACCTCATTAATGAATAACATTAAAAAACAGGAATGGCTGTGGAAGAACTGATTCCTCATTTTAAATACAAAACGTTGAAACAAGGACCCAGAGAACAAGGGAGGACTTAGGAAAGTGAGAATAAGTATGCATAATTTCCTGACTTTTTCATTGACACAAGTAAGTTTAGGTGGACTGAACTCATAGCTGATGTTTAACCTATATGCTATAAATCAACTCTTATGCCCTATCAATTTCACAGTTCCATATTTTATTATTATTATTTTTTATTGAGTATAATTTCTTTACAGATTCGTGTTAGGTTCTGCTGTACAATAAAGTGAGCCAGCTATATGTGCACCTATATCCTCTCCCACTTGGAACTCCCTCCTCTCTCATCCAACCTGTCCAGGTCATCACAGAACACCAAACTGAGCTCCCTGTGCTATACAGCAGGTTCCCACTAGCTGTCTATTTTACACATGGTAGTGTAAATATGTCAATCCTAATTTCCCAATTCATCCCATGTCCCCACTGTGTCCACACAACAATTCTCTACATCGGTGTCTCTATTCCTGCCCTGAAAATATGTTCATCTCTACCATTTTTCTAGATTTCATGTATATGCGTTAGCACACAATATTTGTTTTTTTTTTCTGACTTACTTCACTATGTATGACAAATCCTAGCTCCATCCACATCTTTACAATGATCCCATTTCATTCTTTTTATGGCTGAGTAATATTCCATTATATATATGTACCACATCTTATTTATCCATTCATCTATTGATAGACATTTAGGTTGTTTCCATGTGTGGCTATTGTAAATAGTGCTGCAATGAACATTGGGGTACATGTAACTTTTTGAGTTATGGTTTTCTCTGGCTGTGTGCCCAGTAGTGGGATTGCTGGGTCATATGGTAGTTCCATTTTTAGTTTTTTAAAGAACCTCCATAATGTTCCCCCATAGTGACTGTATCAATTTACATTTCCACCAACAGTACAAGAGGGTTCCTTTCCTCCACACCCTCTCCAGCCTTTATTGTTGGTAGACCGGTGTGAAGTGATACCTCATTGTAGTTTTGATGTGCATTTCTGTAATAATTAGTGATGTTGAGCATCTTTTCCTGTGCCTCTTGGCTATCAGAATGTCTTTTCTGGAGAAATCTCTGTTTAGGTCTTCTGCCCTCTTCTTGATTGGGTTGTTTGTTTTTTTGATATTGAGCTACATGTGCTGCTTGTATATTTTGGAGACTAATCCATTGTTGGTTGTTTCATTTGCAAAAATTTTCTCCCATTCTAAGGGTTGTCTTTTCGTCTTGTTTATGGTTTATTTGCAGTGCAAAACTTCTAAGTTTCATTAGGTCCCATTTGCTTGTTTTGTTTTTTATTTTCATTACTTTAGGACATGGGTCCAAAAATATTTTGTGGGCTTCCCTGGTGGCACAGTGGTTGAGAATCCACCTGCCAATGCAGAGGACATGGGTTCATGCCCCAGTCCGGGAGGATCCCACATGCCACGGAGCGGCTGGGCCCATGAGCCATGGCTGCTGAGCCTGTGTGTCCGGAGCCTGTGCTCTGCAATGGGAGAGGCCACAACAGTGAGAGGCCTGCGTACCGCAAAAAAAAAAAAAAAAAAAATTTGCTGTGATTTACATCAAAGAGTGCTTTTACTGTTTTCCTCAAAGAGTTTTACAGTATCTGGCATTACATTTAGGTCTTTAATCCATTTTGAGTTTATTTTAGTGTATGGTGTTAGGTAGTGTTCATTCTTATACATGTAGGTGTGCAGTTTTCCCACCACAATTTATCGAAGTTGTCTTTTCTCCATTTTATATTCTTGCCTTCTTTGTCATAGATTAGGTGACCATAGGCATGTGGGTTTATCTCTGGGCTTTCTGTCATGTGCCATTGATCTATATATCTGTTTTTGTGCCAGTACAATACTGTCTTGATTACTGTAGATTTGTAGTACAGCCTGAAGTCAGGGTGCCTGATCCTCCACTTTTTCTTTCTCAAGATTGCTTTGGCTATTTAGGGCCTTTTGTGTTTCCATACAAAGTGTAAATTATTTTGTTCTAATCCTGTGAAAAATGTCATTGAACATTTGACAGGGATTACATTGGATCTATGGTTGCACATTGGATCTGTGGTAGTATAGTCATTTTTCACAACATTGATTTTTCCAATCCAAGAATATGGTATATCTCTCCATCTGTTTCTATCATTTTTGATCTCGTTCATCAGCCTCTTATAGTCTTCTGCATATAGGCCTCTTGCCTCCTTAGTTAAGTTTATTCCTAGATACTTTATTCTTTTTGTTGTGATGGTAAATGGGATTGTTTCCTTAATTTCTCTTTCTGATATTTCATTGTTACTGTATAGGAATTCAAGAGATTTCTGTGCATTAATTTTGTATCATGCAACTTTACCAGATTCGTTGATTAGCTCTATTAGTTTTATGGTGGCATCTTTAGGATTCTCTATGTATAGTATCATGTCATCTGCAAACAGTGACAGTTTTACTTCTTCCTTTCAAATTTGTATTCATTTTCTTTCTTTTTCTTCTGTAATTGCCATGGTTAGGACTTCCAAAACTATGTTGAATAAGAGTGGTGAGAATGGACATCCTTGACTTGTCCTGATCTTGGAGGAAATGCTTTCAGTCTTTCACCATTGAGAATGATATTTGTTGTATATGGCTTTTATTAAGTTGAGGTAGGTTCCCTCTGTGCCCACTTTCTAGAGAGTTTTTATCATAAATCGGTGTTGAATTTTTTCAAAAGCTTTTTCTGCATATATTGAGATGATCATATGTTTTTTATCCTACAATTTGTTAATATTGTGAATCACATTTATTGATTTTCATATATTGAAGAATCCTTGCAACTCTGGGATTAATCCCACTAGATCATGGAGTATGATCCTTTTAATGTATTGTTAGATTCTGTTTGCTAGTATTTTGTCAAGGATTTTTGTGTGATACTGGCCTGTAATTTTCTTTTATTTTAGGATCTTTGTCTGGTTTTGGTATTGGGTGATGGTGGTCTCATAGAAAGAGTTTGGGAGTATTACTCCCTCTGCAATTTTTTGGAAGACTTTGAGAAGACTAGGTTTTAGCTCTTCTCTAAATGTTTGATAGAATTCACCTCTGAAGCTATCTTATTCTGGACCTTTGATTGTTGGAAAAATTTTAATTACAGTTTCAATTTCAGTACTTGTGATTGGTCTGTTTATATTTTCAATTCTTCTTGGTTCATTTTTGGAAAGTTGTACCTTTCCAAGAATTTGTCCATTTCTTCCAGGTTGTCCATGTTATCTGATATAAGTATTGCAACTCAAGCTTTCTTTTGATTTCCATTTGCATGGAATGTCATTTTCCCTTCACTTTCAGTCTGTATGTGTCCCTAGGACAGAAGTTGGTCTCTTGTAAACAGCATATATACGGGTGTTGTTTTTGTGTCCATTCAGCCTGTCTGTGTCTTTTGTTTGGAGCATTTAATCCACTTACATTCAAGGTAATTATCAATATGTATGTTTCTGTTACAATTGTCTTAATTTTGGGGGGTTTGTTCTTGTGTGTCTTTTCTTGTCTTGTGTTTCCTGCCTAGAAAGGTTCCTTTAGCGTTTGCTGTGATGCTGGTTTTGTGGTGCTGAATTCTCTTAGTTTTGCTTGTCTGAAAAGCTTGGAGTTCTCTGTCTAATCTGAATGAGATCCTTGCTGGGTAGAGTAATATTTGTTGTAGTATTTTCCTTTCATCACTTTAAATATATCCTGCCACTCCCTTCTGGCATGCAGAGTTTCTGCTGAAACATGAGCTGATAACCTTATGAGGATTCCCTTGTATGTTATTTGTTGCTTTTCCCTTGCTGCTTTTAATATTTTTTCTTTAAATTTAATTTCTGTTAGTTTGCTTAATATGTGTCTTGGTGTGTTTCTCCTTGGTTTATCCTGTATGGGACTCTCTGTGCTTCCTGGACTTGGGTTGCTATTTCCTTTCCCATGTTAGGGCAGTTTTCAAGTATAAGCTCTTCAAATATTTTCTCAGTGCCTTTCTTTTTCTCTTCTTCTTCTGGGACCCATATAATTTGAATGTGGATGTGTTTCATGTTTCCCAGCAGTCTCTGAGACTGTCCTGAATTCTTTTCATTCTGTTTTCTTCATTCTGCTTTTCAGCAGTTATTGCCACCATCTTATCTTCCAGCTCACTTATTCTTTCTTCTGCCTCAGTTATTCTGCTATTGATTCCTTCTAGTGTATTTTTCATTCAGTTATTGTGTTGTTCATCATAGTTCATTCTTTAGTTCTAGGATTTTGTTAAACATTTCTTGTATTTCCTCAAGCCATGCTTCCTTTCTATTTCTAAGATTTTGGATCATTGTTATTATCATTACTCTGAATTCTTTTTAGGTAGATTGCCTATTTCCTCTTCTTGTAGATTTTTATCTTGCTCCTTCACTTGTGACATATTTTTTGTTGTGTCATTTTTTTGTTGGGTGGGACTGTGTTCCTGTCTTACTGTCTGTTTGGCCTGAAGTGTCCAGCACTGGAGTTTGCAGGCAGTTGGATAGAGCTGGGTCTTGGTACTGAGATGAGGACCTCTGGGAGACCTCACTCTGGTTAACATTCCCTGGAGTCTGAGGTTCTCTGCTAATCCAGTGGCTTGGATTCAGTGGCCCCACCACAGGTGCTCAGGTCCCACCCCTGGTCTGTGAACCAAGATCCCAGAAGATGTGTGGAATGGCAAAACAAACAAACAAACAAAAAACAGTACAGTAACAAAGAATAAAAATTCAAATAAAATTAGATAAATAAAACATATATTAGAAAAAGTAAAAATATAGAGGAAACAAGAAGGTAAAATAGAAGCAAAAAGAAAGGGCAGGGTACAAAACAAGAAGAATAACAAAGAATAAAAGATAAGGGGCTTCCCTGGTGGTGCAGTGGTTGAGAGTCTGCCTGTCGATGCAGGGGACACGGGTTCGAGCCCTGTTCTGGGAAAATCCCACATGCTGTGGAGCAACTAGGCCCATGAGCCACAACTACTGAGCCTGCACATCTGGAGCCTGTGCTCCGCAACAAGAGAGGCAGCGACAGTGAGAGGCCCATGCACCGCGATGAAGAGTGACCCCCACTCACCACAAGTAGAGAAAGTCCTTGCACAGAAACGAAGATCCAACACAGCCAAAAATAAATAAATTAATTAAATTTAAAAAAAAGAATAAAAGATAAAATAAAATTAGAAAAATAAAAATTTATTAGAGAAAATAAAAATATAAATGAAGCAACAACAAGGTTAACAGAACCACAACCTAAAAAAAAAAGGCAGGAAAATGCCTTGGCTGTGGGGTAACAGAGTCTCGGTGGGGGTGGGGATTAGAAAAGGTGGGGTTTAAGCAGGGGGCGGGGCTTAGGCTCAGGACCCATGAGGCAGGAAAATACAATGTGGCCAGAATAGGCAGCATGGCCGCAGAGGGTGTTAGATTGCCGAGTTTGAAGGTAAGGCCCTTGGAGTGGATACAGGGGTGGAGTGTAGCCTCATCATGGCCAGAGGGGACCTCAGAGTGTGGAAGATCAGGTTTGGGACCTCAGCAGGCTCCTGGGGGCCGAGTGGGCAGGGAAAATGCTGGCTGAGTTCTTTTTTGATCCCCCGATCTCCTGAGGGTCTCTTCCCATCTCTGCTGATCACTTCATTGCAGATGTGCCTTTCCCAAGCATAGGAACCCCTCCCCTCCTCCAGGAGTGCTGGTCCCATCTGACATCTCCTTTTTCTCCCCCTATCTCTCCCTACAACATCCTCAGGACCCATGTGACCAGATGAGACCTCAGAGGGTAGAAGAACAGGCCCAGGACCTCAGCAACCTCCCGGGGACACAGTGAGCAGGGTAAATGCTGACCTCATTCCCTTCTGATCCTGCAATCTCTCAAGGGTCTCTTCCCATTCCCATGGTTCTCCTCACCAAAGGTGGACCACTCCATGTGTGGGAACCCCTTCTCTTCCGCGGCTTCCCCTGAGCAGTGCTGGTTCTATCCTGCCTCCACTTCTCCTCCCCCTCCCTCCTTCCTATGTTCTACCTAGTTGATCAGAGGTTCCCCCACCAATGCCTGGTATGTGCTCTAGTTGTGAGCAGACGTGAACTCTGCATCCTCCTACTCTGCTCTCTTGACTATGACTGTCAGTTCCATACTTTAATTGCAATTAAGTATAACCATATAAGAGATAAAATGAAGAATAAACAGGTGTAAAGCATTGATCCATTCACTAAACTTTAATTGGCAACTTAGAATGCATAAAATAAGCCAGGCATCGTATTTATTCCAGAAGACACTAAAATGAATAAAATGGAGATCCCATTCAACCTTGATAATATTCAACCTATATATGCAAAAACAAGTAATTAGTGCAAGATGATATGGATAAACAAAGTTCTGAAAGGGTTATTGAAGGAATTTAGAGAAGGGGATACTAAATTTTACTAAGATATTTTGACATTACTTGAAGTAAATTATTTTTAGCTTGGCCTTGAAAGATCAGAGTAATACCTACAGGTAGAGAGTGTGATTTCAAAGATAAAATGGAAAAAATATACTCATAAATCTAAGTTGAAACTTCATTTTTTCCTCACCATAAATATCATAGCTAATATCTTGAATTTTTCACTTGAACTGAGGCATTTATCCAGGTACAGCAAGATGTATTAGCAAATGTCCAGACACTACCTTGGTCCATGTATTATTTTCCTAGGGCTTCTATAAAAATTACTACAAACTGGGTGGCTTAAAACAACAGAAACTTATTCTCTCAGATTTCTAGAGGCTAGAAGTCCAAAATCAACGTGTCCATGGAGACATGATCCTCTGAAAGCCCTGGGGAAGAATCTTTCCTTTTTTCTTCCAGCTTCTTATGATCGCCAGCAATTCTTGGCATTCTTTGGTTTTTATATGCATCACTCCAATCCCCATTTCCATCATCATATAGTCTTCTTTACTATGCTTTGCTCTGTGGCTCTGTATATCTCACCTTACAAGGACACTAATCATTAGGTTTAGGACCCCCCCCTTTTTTTTGTGGCACGTGGGCCTCTCACTGCTGTGGCCTCTCACATTGCAGAGCACAGCCTCCGGACGTGCAGGCTCAGCGGCCATGGCTCATGGGCCCAGCTGCTCCACAGCATGTGGGATCTTCCCAGACTGGGGCATGAACCCATGTCTCCTGCATCGGCAGGTGGACTCTCAACAACTGTGCCAACAGGGAAGCCCCTAGGATCCACTCTTATCCAGTATAACTTCATCTTAATTTGATTACACATGCGAAGACCCTGTTTCCAAACAAGGTCACATTCATAGGTACTGCTTTTTAGGATTTAACATATCTTTTTGGAGACACAATTCAACCTAAAACAGCCATGAGACAAAGAGACCTGCAAGGTGACAGAGGAATAAGACATGGAGATCACCTTCTTCCACACAAATACATCAAGAATACATCTACCTGTGGAACAGCACCCACAGAACAACTACTGAATGGTAGGAGGGGATCTCAGACTTCCAAAAAGGGTCTTAGTGCTCTCACTGGGTGTTGGGCCTGAGTCTCCAAAGTAGGACAGCTGAGTCCAGGACTTTGGACCACCAGGGAACCCCTGACCCCATGTAATATTAATTGGTGAGACCTCTCCCTGAGGTCTCCATCTCAGCACTAAGACCTGGCTCTGCCCATTGGCCAGCAAGCTCCAGTGCTGGATACCTCATACCAAACAATTAGCAAGAGAGGAACACAATCCCACCTGTTAGCAGACAGGCTGGCTAAAGTCATACTAAGCTCACAGACTGCACAAAACACACCAAAGGATATGGCCCTGTCTATCAGTGGGACAAGATTGAGCTCCACCCAACAGAATGAAGGTACCAGTCCACACACCAGGAGACCTACACAAGTCTCTGGACCAACCTCACCCACTGGGTACAGACAACAGACGTAACAGGAACTATGACCCTACAGTCTGCAGAAAGGAAACCTCAAATACAGTAAGTTAAATAAAATGAGAAGACAGGGAAATATGCAGCAGATAAAAGAGCAATGTAAAAACCCACAAAACCAAACAAATGAGGAAAAGATAAGCAGTCTACCAGAAAAGAAAATTCAGAGTAATGTTAGTAAAGATGATCCAAAAGCTCAGAAATAGAATGGAGAAAATACAAGAAACATTTAAAAAGGACCTAGAAGAACTAAAGAACAAACAAATAGTGATGAACAGCACAATAACTGAAATTCAAAATACTCTAGAAGGAATCAATAGCAGAATAACTGAGTCAGAAGAACAGATAAGTGAGCTGGAAGATAGAATGGTGGAAATAACTGTCATGGAGCAGAAAATAGCAAAAAGAATGAAAAGAATGGAGAATAGTTTCAGAGACTTCTTGGGCAACATTAAATGCACCAACATTTGAACTATAGGGGTCCTAGAAGAAGAAAAAAAGAAAGGGCCTGAGAAAATATTTGAAGGGATTAGAGTTGAAAACTTCCATAACATGGGAAAGGAAATATCCAATCAAGTCCAGGAAGAATAGAGAGGCCCATACAGGATAAACCCAAAGAGAAACACGGTGAGACACATATTAATCAAACTATAAAAATTATACACCAAGAAAAAATATTAAAAGCAGCAAGGGAAAAACAACAAATAACATACAAGGAAATCCTTATAAGGTTATCAGCTCATTTATCAGCAGAAACTCTGCAGGCCAGAAGGGAGTGGCAGGATATATATAAAATGATGAAAGGGAAAAACCTACAATAAATATTACTCTACCCAGTAAGGATCTCATTCAGATTTGATGGAGAAATCAAAAGCTTGACAGATAAGCAAAAGCTAAGAGAATTCAGCACCTCCAAACCTGCTCTACAACAAATGCTAAAGGAACTTCTCTAAGCGGGAAACACAAGAGAAGAAAATGACCTACAAAAACAAACCCAAATCAATTAAGAAAATGGTAACAGGAAAACACGTCGATAATTACTTTAAATGTGAATGGATTAAATGGCCTTTATTATGTTGAGGAAAGTTCCCTCTATGCCTACTTTCTGCAGGGTTTTTATCATAAATGGGTGTTGAATTTTGTCAAAAGCTTTCTCTGCATCTATTGAGATGATCATATGGTTTTTCTCCTTCAATTTGTTAATATGGTTTATCACATTGATAGATTTGCGTATATTGAAGAATCCTTGCATTCCTGGAATAAACCCCACTTGATCATGGTGTATGATCCTTTTAATGTGCTGTTGGATTCTGTTTGCTAGTATTTTGTTGAGGATTTTTACATCTATGTTCATCAGTGATATTGGTCTGTAGTTTTCTTTCTTTGTGACATCCTTGTCTGGTTTTGGTATCAAGGTGATGGTGGCCTCATAGAAGGAGTTTGGGAGTGTTCCTCCCTCTGCTATATTTTGGAAGTGTTTGAGAAGGATAGGTGTTAGCTCTTCTCTAAATGTTTGATAGAATTCGCCTGTGAAGCCATCTGGTCCTGGGCTTTTCTTTGTTGGGAAATTTTTAATCACAGTTTCAATTTCAGTGCTTGTGATTGGTCTGTTCATATTTTCTATTTCTTCCTGATTCAGTCTTGGCAGGTTGTGCATTTCTAAGAATTTGTCCATTTCTTCCAGATTGTCCATTTTATTGGCATAGAGTTGCTTGCAGTAATCTCTCATGATCTCTTTTATTTCTGCAGTGTCAGTTGTTACCTCTCCTTTTTCATTTCTAATTCTATTGATTTGAGTCTTCTCCCTTTTTTTCTTGATGAGTCTGGCTAGTGGTTTATCTATTTTGTTTATCTTCTCAAAGAACCAGCTTTTAGTTTTATTGATCTTTGCTATTGTTTCCTTCATTTCTTTTTCATTTATTTCTGATCTGATTTTTATGATTTCTTTCCTTCTGCTAGCTTTGGGTTTTCTTTGTTCTTCTTTCTCTAATTGCTTGAGGTGCAAGGTTAGGTTGTTTATTCGAGATGTTTCCTGCTTCTTAAGGTGGGCTTGTATTGCTATAAACTTCCCCCTTAGAACTGCTTTTGCTGCATCCCACAGGTTTTGGGTCGTTGTGTCTCCATTGTCATTTGTTTCTAGGTATTTTTTTATTTCCTCTTTGATTTCTTCAGTGATCACTTCATTATTAAGTAGTGTATTGTTTAGCCTCCATGTGTTTGTATTTTTTACAGATCTTTTCCTGTAATTGATATCTAGTCTCATGGCGTTGTGGTCAGAAAAGATACTTGATACGATTTCAATTTTCTTAAATTTACCAAGGCTTGATTTGTGACCTAAGATATGATCTATCCTGGAGAATGTTCCATGAGCACTTGAGAAAAATGTGTATTCTGTTGTTTTTGGATGGAGTGTCCTATAAATATCAATTAAGTCCATCTTGTTTAATGTATCATTTAAAGCTTGTGTTTCCTTATTTATTTTCATTTTGGATGATCTGTCCATGGGTGAAAGTGGGGTGTTTAAGTCCCCTACTATGAATGTGTTACTGTCGATTTCCCCTTTTATGGCTGTTAGTATTTGCCTTATGTATTGAGGTGCTCCTATGTTGGGTGCATAAATATTTACAATTGTTATATCTTCTTCTTGGATCGATCCCTTGATCATTATGTAGTGTCCTTCTTTGTCTCTTCTAATAGTCCTTATTTTAAAGTCTATTTTTTCTGATATGAGAATTGCTACTCCAGCTTTCTTTTGGTTTCCATTTGCATGGAATATCTTTTTCCATCCCCTTACTTTCAGTCTGTATGTGTCTCTAGGTCTGAAGTGGGTCTCTTGTAGACAGCATATATAAGGGTCTTGTTTTTGTATCCATTCAGCCAATCTGGGTCTTTTGGTGGGAGCATTTAGTCCATTTACATTTAAGGTAATTATCGATATGTATGTTCTTTTTCCCATTTTCCAAGTTGTTTTGGTTTCATTATTATAGGTCTTTTCCTTCTCTTGTGTTTCTTGTCTAGAAAAGTTCCTTTAGCATTTGTTGTAAAGCTGATTTGGTGGTGCTGAACTCTCTCAGCTTTTGCTTGTCTGTAAAGATTTTAATTTATCCATCAAATCTGAAAGAGATCCTTGCTGGGTAGAGTAATCTTGGTTGCAGGTTTTTCTCCTTCATCAATTTAAGTATGTCCTGCTACTCCGTTCTGGCTTGTAGGGTTTCTGCTGAGAGATCAGCTGTTAACCTTATGGGGATTCCCTTGTGTGTTATTTGTTGTTTTTCCCTTGCTGCTTTTAATATGCTTTCTTTGTATTTAATTTTTGACAGTTTGATTAATATGTGTCTTGGCGTATTTCTCCTTGGATTTATTCTGTATGTGACTCTCTGTGCTTCCTGGACTTGATTAACTATTTCCTTTCCCATATTAGGGAAGTTTTCAACTATAATCTCTTCAAATATTTTCTCAGTTCCTTTCTTTTTCTCTTCTCCTTCTGGATCCCCTATAATTCAAATGTTGGTGCATTTAATGTTGTCCCAGAGGTCTCTGAGACTGTCCTCAGTTCTTTTCATTCTTTTTTCTTTATTCTGCTCTGCAGTATTTATTTCCACTATTTTATCTTCCAGATCAGTGATCCGTTCTTCTGCCTCAGTTATTCTGCTATTGATCCCATCTAGAGTACTTTTAATTTCATTTATTGTGTTGTTCATCGTTGCTTGTTTCATCTTTATTTCTTCTGGGTCCTTGTTAACTGTTTCTTGCATTTTGTCCTTTCTATTTCCAAGATTTTGGATCATCCTTACTATCATTATTCTGAATTCTTTTTCAGGTAGACTGCTTATAGAGCAATTCTTAATTAGAAACTTTTGCCAAATTTAGTAATGATATGAAGGGTGTAGGGGAAGAAAAATAGTTTTCCCTTTACCCTTCTCTGGTCTTGCTGTGTCCCCTCAGTAATAAAAGTCAGATTAAGAAGAGAGAAACAAACAGAAGTTTATTTACATGTATACCTCATACATACGTGAGAGATGCCCAGAAAACATGAGTAAACTCCCTGAGATGGCCCAAGCCACTACCTTATATAACATTTTCAACTGAGACAAAAGAAATATTTGGGGATGTGGGGGCAGTTATGGGACGTTACTAGAAAAAGCAACATGAAAAATGGTAAGGATTGTTTTGCAGATTTAAGTCTGTGCCTTCTCCATTGATAAAATTCTCCTGTGATTTACAGTCATTATTTTTAGCCTGGTACTTAAAGGAAGACACCCTTACAAATGGAGATTTCCTTTATAAATATAAATTTATCTTACAGAAGGGTAACTTCGACTCTGTTTTCAGAGCTTCTCCTATGTCTGCCGTTTCTCAGAATAACCAGCTCAAAATAATCGTAAATCAAAAAGCCATATTTTAGGGTGGCATATTCTGCTACTCTTCAAGGTCAAATATATTCTTCAATAAGAGAACTATTGTTCTATTTTTTGTCAGTGAAGTAATTTGTAATATTTGCAACTTCTTTCTCAAGTCAATCCTTACAACTCCAGTGGACAAAAGTCAACCATATTCACATGCATGCACAAATGTGCAACACACACACAGATGTTCTGATCATAAACTGTAGACTGATGCAGTTGGAGGAAATCTCAGAGGATTCCAACCCTACTGCATAAAAGAATAAGGCAGGACAGTGAAGGCACAGGCTACAGAATTGGACTTCATCATGGTTTTCTGGATGTTGATTGAACAAGGTTATTCAGAAGGCATAGAGACATTGGGAAAAAAAAATTTAAGACTGGGATGGGGAAAGATTAGAGAAAAGAAATCAGTGAATCACTATTGGAATAACAGTAACCTTAGGCAAGATTAGGTCACAGGTGACTGTCTATTTGCTATCTAACCACTCCCCTCTTCAGCGAGGTTGCCATTTAAGTACTTAGTTCATCAATTTCTACTAAAAGACAGAGATGTACAGCCTATCTGCCTTATTGGGCTTTCAGAGTGTTTGAAATGTCCAATACAAAACAGGTATTTTTGCACACATAATAAACATGTGTGCAGACACCTCTCTCTTTTCTCCTGTGCATACTTCCAGAGCAGCCTGAGGAAAATGCAGATGAGATGAGATGGTGCAAGCTCATTAACAAAGATCTAATAACAAAATCATACAAAAAAATCTAATTAGTAAGGTTACCTCTGGAGCAGCAGTCCCATGGAAATAATCACAAGCTTGCATTTATTTTGTGCCTAGAATCATATTTTTTCATTTCCTTTAAAATTTTAAAAATGTAATCTTCCTTCCAAATTGTGTCATTGCCTACATCATTGTTTCTCTTGTTGCCTAGACTCTGGGTTTCTTCTAGGTGCTTGGAGGAAGTAACCAGAGACATTTCCACCGATAGGAAGACTTTGATCTAAAGGCCACTGGCATTAATGCAACCTTCAGGAATTCCCTTGCTGGAATGCACACAGAAGCCACCTCAGGGCTGACCTGATGGCTGCTTCATGACACAGAGCAATATATCCCCACTGCTGTGGAAGGCAGGGTGGACTGGGGTGAGGGAAACCGCAGAGGAGGAGAGAGCTGTGAAATGCAATTACATGGATTGGAATTTGGCCAGCACATGGAGTGAAATGACACAGCAGTGCCTGGATTCTTCTGTTTGCCAAGATGAAGAAGTTTACACATCATTTACAATATACACGGGAATCTTCCAGAAGCAGCTGTGGTTGACCCTGAAGAGTGCTCAATAAAGAAAACTGGTCTTTGCTTATGAAACTAGAGCTGCAGTGAACATGGAGGATTTTCATGCTAACCACTCATTTAAAAAATGAAGAAAATGAGCCCTGAGACAGAGAAGTAACTTACACAAGGTCACCCAGCACAGAAGTAGAGGATTTGGGTTTAGATTTCAGGAATTTCAATTTTAAGTCCTATCTTGTTTTCAATTTTAAGACCTATTTTCCCCCAACTGTAATTCATTAGGAAGTCAGACCTGGCATTAATGTATGTGTGTCTTTACCACATTTGCTTCAATGTCTTTTTCCATAATTTTGAAGTCATGTTAACAAAAATCTACCTTACTAGGCGATTGATTAAACTATTGCACTTCTGAGAGAAAACACAAGGGAAAATCTTTACAATTTTGAGGTAAGCAAATATTTCTTATGTAACAAAAAACACAAACCATAAAGTAAAACAATAAAGTGAATGTCTTCAAAATTAAAAATCTCTACTCTTTCAAAGACACCATTACAAAAATAAGGATATTCACAGTTCAGGAGAAAATATTCACAATGTATATATCTGACAAAGGACTTACATTCAGAATTTATAAATAATTCTTATAATTCAATTATAAGAAAAGAAAGAGCCTGCTAAAAATAAGTGGACAAAGGACTTTAATAGACGCTTTAGAAAAGAAATGTAATTCTGGCCAATAAGTAAATGAAAAGATGGTTAACATGGCAGTCATAGGCAAATAAAAATGAAACCCACAATGAGATACCTATTTTATACCAATTAAAATGTCTACAATTGAAGTTTTACATACATTTTGTTGGCAAGATACATTTCTGGTGGAAGTGAAATGTTAAAAAACAGAACAAAACAAAAACTTTGGAAAATTCCTTAGCAGTTTCTTACAAAGTTAAATATTTATCTACTCTATTACCTGAAAATTTCACCCATAGGTATTTAACTGAAGTAAAAGTATACCTACAAAAAATCTTGTACCTGAATGATCATAACAGCTTTATTCATAATAGCCAAAACTAGAAGCAACCCAAGTGTCATCATTTGTGGTATAGTCTACATGGCACAGCCTTCTCAGCAATAAAAATGAACAAACTGTGGATACACATAATATGGATGAATCTAAATGTTGGGTTAGTGAAGAAGCCAGGTACAACAAGTGATTCCATTTATATGAGTTCTCAAGCAGGCAAAATTACTGTATGGAAATAAGTGGTTGGGATTGACTGTAAAGGGGTAAAAGGGGACTACTATGGGTGATGGAATTATTTCATTGTTAGGGTGATGGTTACATATTTGTTACATTTGGTATTGAGGTGGTAAATATATTTATTTATTTATTTATATAGTTATATATATAATATATATATAGTTATATATATATGTCAAAATTCATAGACCTATACACTTAAGATGGCTGTATTTTATTGTATGTAAATTATGACTCAAAAGTTTACTTAAAAAATCAATCTAATGGTTACCTCTAAGATGATGTAGGAGCACAGGGATCTTCAGTTACATTGGTTCTGCTTTAGTTTTGAAGATGGATATGGATAGTCAGTTCACAAGTGTTTGGTTTATTATCATGCTTCATAAAATATACAGTGCACATATAATCTGTCATTTATCAAATATTACATAATAAAATATTTGAAGGAACTAAAACATTTTGCCAAGTTACCATATGTAAAGTGCTGATCAAAGTTGCCAGATTTATGAAGTTATTACTATGTAATAATCCTTTATAAGCCTGAGTTGATTTTATCTTTGTATAAATTTATGGGGTAGTTTTAGGGTTCTAGTTATAGATTTTAGGACATTGATGATCAAAAGGTTAAACCAACTCCTCAACACTACACAGTTAGTAAAGAATAAAGCCAAATCTATCATGATTTTGTTCTTACTCTACCATGTTCTAGCTGCTTCTCCTAGTGCTTGACCCAAAACATGTTAATTTAACTCTCTCCATTCATTCCCTGCTTTTTTAGGGTCAAGAGTATACAACATTTCTCTCATTCTTTGTGCAGTGCCCATAATTGTGTAGTTACATTTATTTACATTCATCTCTTTCTTACAGCCGCCCCTCTGCTTCAGACACTTTTATTTTACACCTAGATTATTTCCATTGTCAATTCTTCCTGTGTTCAGCTTTTCCTTCCTCACAATTTTTCTGCAAACTAGGGACGTTTTATTCATATACAATTCTTGTGGGCAGCAAGATGATAGCATCTACAAACTGGCTATTAAATCTCTGAAAGATAAAACACTCTCCTTAGTCAAGCTTTTATAGACCCTGCAGTCTAGTCTAAGCCAATAGTTGCCTCATAAGATATGCAAATTATGTTCCAAGTCAAATGTCTAAAAGGCTATTGCAGAAAGACCTCATGCTGTCCATTTTTTTTTTTTTTTTTTTTTTGCTGTACGCGGGCCTCTCACTGCTGTGGCCTCTCCCGCTGCGGAGCACAGGCTCCGGACGCGCAGGCCCCGCGGCCATGGCTCACGGGTCCAGCCGCTCCGCGGCACGTGGGATCCTCCCGGTCCGGGGCACGAACCCGCGTCCCCCGCATCGGCAGGCGGACTCCCAACCACTGCGCCACCAGGGAAGCCCATGCTGTCCATTTTTTATGCCTTTCCTCTTGTTGCCTTTCTGAAGAACTATGCCTTTCCTTTCTTCTATCTAAATCCATCTGCCTTTCAATTCCCAAAATAAGTCACCTCCTCCGTGAGGCTTCTCTGATTAACAAAAACAAATCCAAACCACTTCATCCTCTTCAGTTGTTTGTGTTTTACTACATTTAAGTTACTCTTTTATTCATTCATCTATTCAATTGCACCTCTTGAGTTCCTACTCTGAGTCATTCGCAATGTGCAGTGCAGAGCTGTAGTAGTGAATGAGTTCTTGGTATCGTGAATATTATATTCTTGCATCTGTGTTGGTCTTATTCTTCAAAGTTGATTATAAGGTTCTTAATGTCTAAGATCTTGTTTCATGCTTGCATCCCTTAATAGGTATAATTAATGTTTAGAATATATAGTCAAAGAAAAAGGCAATCTAATAATAATAATTTGTCCTATTTTTATTATTTTATTTAATTTTTGATATTTATTTATTTTCCTTATTTTTTTTGGTTGTGTCAGATCCTAGTTGCGGCCCATGGGATCTTTGTTGAGGCATGTGGGATTTTTTTTTATTACAATGCATGGTCTGCTTGGGTTTCTCTCTAGTTGTGGTGCGCGGGTTTCTCTCTAGTGGTGACATGCAGGTTTTCTCTCTCTAGTTGTGGCACATGGGCTCCAGGGCACAGGGCTTCTGTAGTTATGGAGCACAGGCTCTCTTGTTGAGGTGCACAAGCTCAATGGTTGTGGCATGCAGGCTTAGTTGCCCCACGTCATGTGGGACCTTAGTTCCCCAACCAGGGATTGAACATGTGTCCCCTGCATTGGAAGGTGGATTCTTTACCACTGGACCACCAGGGAAATCCAATTTGTCTTGTTTTTAATACCCTAAATTGGCATCTATTTATCTGGTCTTCTATAAATGAGGAATAGCTATTTGAAGGCTATGTGTGAAAATGTAAATAGTGGTTTTCACTGGATGTTGGGGTCATAAGTGACCATAAGTAATTGAAAAGAATGAAGTAAAAAGAAATATTCTATTATTTGAAATCTTTATGTGATGCTTTTTGTGTTCTCCTGAACTTAGGAAAAATGTCTCTCCTCTAAAAGAAAAATTAATCTACTTAATAAAATAGGAGTTGTCATTTGCCCTATTATTCAGTTTTCCTTACTGTGCAGTCATGGGGCTTTACTCTCCCTACTTCATGAAGTTATAGTTAGTGATTAATAAAATACCATGACTTAATATACAGTAAAATGACACTGGGCAGGGGATATGGTTAAAAATTAATCTTATAGTCATTCATGAACAAATGAATTTTATATAAATCATCTGACATATAAAATTATACATCTTATAAAAGTTTCTATATGGCTCAGTTTTCCTTTTTTTGACAAAGGATAAAATAATTTTTATGCTTTATTCTACATGTAACATAACTAATAGTTATGACTTTTGACAGAGAATCTTCATTACTATCACCAATAATGAAGTCCATGGTGAAATAATATTGTTGCAGAAATGACAATGCTCTGTTATAATGAGATGTTGTCATATTCATTTGAAGTATAAAATAAATTATGATTATCATAGCTATTAATATTGTAGACAATATTGATTAGTAATATATTATTATTAAACAGAATGACATACAGAAAACTTATGGGGATTCTTTAACTCACGAGGGTGCTTTACAACCTTGGCCTTCTTAAGAGATTTTCATCTTTCAGTTTACTACTTATGTGAGAAGAATTAATTGGAAAGAGCAGCAGACCAAAGGGTACAACTGCCTTGGGGGAGGGGGAAGGAGGGAGAGGGAGAGGCAAGAGGGAAGGAGAAGACAAATTCTGGAATCTAGGAAGTCTCCAAAATGAGAATTTAGGAACAAGATCAAGATTCAAATCCACTTCTTTAATTTTTTTTTCTGTACTACCAAGTTTTCAGTTTTTCCTTTGCTTAAACTAACTCAATGCTTCCCAGTGAAATAGTTCCATATTTTAGGTTCATTCCTTTAGACTGGAATATCTACTCTATATCAGGTTACATTAAAGCAACTGTATTTATGCAAAGACAAAACTTCTTCCATAAGGCCTTATCTGAATAACTGAATTAAATAATGTTGCTCACACTTGAGACCAAGCAAGGGCAGCTTAAACAGTCAACAGTTAAATCAGATGATTATAGCCAGTGGAATACTTGATAGTGAGATACTTGGAGTATAGTTCAAAACCACTGATTTCTAGATAATGACGGAGTATACTCTTGAAAGTAAAGCTGTGCTTTTCCACTTTAAATATAACTAAATACCCTAGAGATTATCAATAGACAGTGATAAAATGACTGAAAGCTAGAAAGAAGAGGGAAGACTGGCCAAAGACCTGACGACTTGAGAAAAAACAACGTGATAAATTCCCTGAATTTTCTTTTATTTCCTATCTACTCCCTGACTAGGTACTGAGGAGGCTTGCAACCCAGGACTGACAACAGGTTTAAACAAAACAAAACAAAGCAAAACAAAAAGTCCAAGGAAGGTCTGCTCTCTCTAGCAAAAGAACTGGAAAAGGGGAAGTTCAATGGAGACCTAGAGTAGAGGCTAATTTCTTGTTCTACAACTGAAGCCCCAGCAAGCATTTTAACCACTGGCAACATCATATCAGTCCTTGCTCCACACCTGGCCTAGTGAGCAGTCTGATCTGGCAGCAGTGGCAGTGGCATCAACAACAGCAAAGTTCCAGGCTTTCCAAGCCACTGGTCCTCAAACAAGACACTGCTAAATAGTCCCATTTGCCTGTAGTAATGATAGCAGCAAAGATGAAAAGGATAATATATTTTATTTACCTATATTTTTATTCTTTCTGTTATACTTTTTTCTACCTAATGTTTCAAGATTTCTTCTGACACCTTTTTCCCCTCCCTTTCTAGTTAGAGAATTACCTTTAGTCATTTATTTATGATAGATCTGCTAATGACAAATTCTCTTTTCCTTTATGGAGAATGTCTTTATTTCAGCTTTGTTTCCAAGGGATATTTTCACTGGATTTGGAGTTCAGATTTGGCAGGTTTGGGGTTTGTTTTAAAATTGTGCCACTTTTTTCTGTCCTCTACAGTTTCTGATGAGAAATCCATTATCATTCAAATTGTTTTTTCCTTGTAAGTAAGGCATCATTTCTCTTTGCTTTCTAGATTTTTCTTTGTCTTTAGTGAAAGTTTCAGTCTTTCAGAAGCTTGTCTATGATGTGTCTTGGCATGAGTTTCTTTAAGCTTATCTTGTTGGAGATCACTCAGGAAATTTAATTTATGGGTATATATCTTTTGCTAAATTTAGGAAGTTTTCTATTGTTATTCCTTCATGTAATTATTTTTTAAATTAATTAATTTATTTATTTTTGGCTGTGTTGGGTCTTCGTTTCTGTGTAAGGGCTTTCTCTAGTTGTGGCGAGTGGGGGCCACTCTTCATTGTGGTGTGCGGGCCTCTCACTATCTCGGCCTCTCTTATTGTGGAGCACAGGCTCCAGAAGCACAGGCTCAGTAGTTGTGGCTCATGGGCCCAGTTGCTCCACAGCATGTGGGATCTTCCTGGACCAGGGCTCGAACCCATGTCCCCTGCATTGGCAGGCAGATTCTCAACCACTGCACCACCAGGGAAGACCCCCTTCATGTAATTTTTAAGCCCTGCTCCCTTTCCCTCCCCTTCTGAGACTCTGAGCACATGAATGATAGAATTCTACTATGGTCTTACAAGTCTCTATTCATTAGTAAATTTTTCTCTTTGTTGTTCAGATTGCGTGATTTCTGTTGTTCTGTCTTCAAGTACATTGACTCTTTCCTCTATCACATCCACTCTGCTATTGAGCCTATATAGTGAGTTTTCTATATTTTAGTTATTGTACTTTCATGTTCTAAAACTTCCATTGGGTTCTTCTTTATATCTTCTATTTGTTTGATGAGACAATTATTTTAATTTGTTACAAGTGCATAGGTTTCCTAAAGTCTTTGTCAGGTAATTCTAATATTAGTGTCATCTAAGTGTTTAATGTTTTTTTTAAATCATGTTGAGATTTTCCTGATTCTCAGTATAAAGAGTCATTTTTAATTGAAACCTGTATATATGAGTATTATATTATGAGATTCTGAATCTTATTTAAAGTTTGGTTTTAGCCAGCTAGCTCTGAAACTGCAAAAGTGTGAAGAGATAGAGAAGTGTTGCTTCACTACTACCAGATGAGTGTAAGCAGGGAGGGCCTCTTAGTTACAGCAGGACAGGTGCAACAGTAAGCCTCTACTGATTCTTCCCTGGAATGGAGGAGAGTACTGCCTGTTACTTTTCTCTCCCTGGTCTTCACTGGCACCACAGGGGAAGGACAGGGGGCTCATCACCTCTAAATGGGTAACAAAGTCCTGGCTTCCCTATCCAGCCATTGACCTACTCTGCCACAATCCAGTAAGACATGGATTAGGGTACCTTCTTACAGCCTTGTGAGTGTCCCCCCAGTTGGGTTTTTCCAGAGTGGGTGGGGTAAGGACCACAGTTTTTTCTGTGGTGTTTGACTGGAATAGAATAATTGTTGTCTAAATTGTTGCCTCTTTCCTGGCTCTTAGTCTAGAGTGAGAAGCCGTTTGTTGGAGTTTTAAGTTTTTTAAATCTTTATACTTTGGTGTTTCCAACTTGCTGCCTTATTCAGTTTCAATTCTGGAATATTTAAACAAAAGGGAAAATCCATAAAAAAACACAGCCCTTAAACAACATATTTTAATAGTTGGATTTAACAGATATGTACAGAACATTCCATCCCAAAGCAATAGAATACACATACTTTTCAAGTACACGTGAAATATTCTTCAGCTTTGATCATATGCTAGGTCAAAACACAAATTTCAATATATTTGAAATTAAGCATATTTTCCAAACAAAACACTATGAGACTAGAAATCAAGTAAAAGGAAAAGAAAAATGCAAAATACACAAATATGGGAGGCTAAACAATATGCAACTTAACAACCAATGTGTCACTGAAGAAATCAAAGAGGAAATTTAAAAATACCTGAATACAAATGAAAATGGAAACAAAATGATCCAAAATCTGTGGGACACACCAAAAGCAGTTCTAAGAGGGAAGTTTATAGTAATACATGCTTACCTCAGGAAACAAGAAAAATCTCAAATAAACAATCTAACCTTAGGTGTAAAGGAACTAGAAAAATAAAAAAAATCTGAACCCAAAATTAGTAGAAGGAAAGAAATAATAAATATCAGTGCAGACATAAATGAAATAGAGTCTAAAAAATATAAACAATCAATAAAACTAAGAGCTGGTTCTTTGAAAGATAAACAAAATTGATAAATATTTAGACAGACTCATCAAGAAAAAAGAGGACCCAGATAAAATCAGAAATTAAACATAAGTTGTTGCAATGAACACCACAAAAATGCAAAGGATCATAAGAAATTACTATGAATAATTTTAATACAAGAAAATGGACAACCTAGATAATGGACAAATTTCTAAGAATGTACAATCTCTCAAGACTGAATCAGGAAGAAATAGAAGATATAAACAGACCAATTACAAGTAAAGAAATTGAATCAGTAATAAAACAAAAAACAGAATACTCCCAACAAACAAAAGTCCAGTACTAGATGGCTGCCAAGGTGAATTTTACCAAATATTTAAACAGTTATCATTTATCTTTCTCAAACTATTCCAAATACTGAACAGTAAGGAACACTTTCAAACTCATTCTACAAGGCCAGCATCATCCTGATATCAAAACCAGACAAAGACACTACACACACACACACACACACACACACACACACAAATCACAGCCTAGTATCACTGAAAAACATAGGTTCAAAACTCTTCAACAAATTTTTTGCAAATCAAATTCAACCATACATTAAAAGGATTATATCATATTAATATATACAACAAAAGCTTTTGATAAAATTCTACATCCATTTATAATAAAAACTCTCAAAAAATGGGTATACCCCAGCAACAAATAAAAGGCCAGATATGACAAATCTACAGCCAATATTATGTTCAACACTGAAAAGCTGAAAGCATTTCCTCTAAGATCAGAAACAACACAAGGATGCCCATTCTCACCAATTTTATTCAGCATAGAATTGGAAGTCTGAGCCACAGTAATCAGAAAAGGAAAAGAAATAAAAGGAATCCAAATTAGAAAAGAAGAAGCAAAACTGTCGCTATTTGCAGATGACATGATAAAGTATATAAAAAATCCTTTATATACATGAAAATCTTCTATGACATGAAAAACTACCAGAGCTCACTGATGAATTTAGTAGAGTTGCAGGTAAAATTAATATACAGAAACCTGCTGTGTTTCTATATGCTAACAATGAACTATCAGAAAGAGAAATTAAGAAAGCAATCTCATTTACAATTGCATCAAAAATAAAATGTCTAGGAATGAACCTACTTAAGGAAGTTAAAGACCTGTACTTGGAAAACTCTAAGACACTGATGAACGAAATTGAAGACAACACAAACAAATGGAAAAGTATACTGTGCTCATGGATTGAAAGAATAAATATTGTTAAAATGTCTGTACTACCCAAGGTCATCTACAGATTCAGTGTAATCCCTATCCAATTACTAATGGCATTTTTTTCACAGAACTAGAACAAATAATTCTAAAATTCTTATGGAAACACTAAAGACCCCAAATAGACCAAACAATCTTGAGGAAGAAGAACAAAGGTGGAGGCATCATGCTCCCTGATTTCAAACTGTACTACAAAACTGCAGTAATCAAAACAGTATGCACTGGCACAAATGCAGACACATAGACCAATATAATAGAAGAGAGAGTCCAGAAGGAGTCCTAAAAGAAAACATAGGCATTACACTTTTTGATCTCAGCCTTAGCAATATTTTTTAACATCTCCATGGGAAAGGGAAACAAAAGCAAAAATAAGAAAATGGGACCAAATCAAACCAAAAAACTTTTGCACAGCAAAGGAAACTATCAACAAAAGGAAAAGGCTGCCTACAGAATGAGAAAGATATTTACAAATGATATATCAACTAAGGGGTTAATATGCAAAATACACAAAGAATTCATTCAACTCAACATTAAAAAATACCACAACCCAATTAAAAATGAGTAGAAGACTTTAATAAACATTTTTTCAGAGAAGACATATAGATGGCCAACAGGCACATGAAAAGATGCTCAACATCTCTAGTCATCAGAGAAATGTAAATTAAAACCACAATGAGATATTACCTCACACCTGTCCGAATGGCTATTGTCAAAAAGGCAACAAATAACAAATGTTGGCAAGGATGTGGAGAAAAGAGAACCATTGTGCACTTGTTGGTGGACATGTAAATTGTTGCCGCCATTATGAAAAACAAGATGGAGTTTTCTCAAATAATTAAAAATAGAACTACCATATGATCTAGTAATTCTACTTTTGGATATTTTTCTGAAGAAAATGGCAACACTAATTGAACCTAGGGGTAAGGCGGGAATAAAGACACAGACCTACTAGAGAATGGACTTGAGGATATGGGGCGGGAGAAGGGTATGCTGTGACAAAGTGAGAGAGCAGCATGGACATATATACACTACCAAACGTAAAATAGACAACTAGTGGGAAGCAGCCACATAGCACAGGGAGATCAGCTCGGTGCTTTGTGACCACCTGGATGGGTGGGATAGGGAGGGTGGGAGGGAGGGAGACACAAGAGGGAGGAGATATGGGAACATACGTATATGTATAACTGATTCACTCTGTTATAAAGCAGAAACTAACACATCATTGTAAAACAATTATACTCCAATAAAGATGTAAAAAAACAAAAACAAAAAAACATTAATTGTAAAAGATATAAGCACCCCTGTGTTCGCTGCTGCATTATGTACAATAGTCAAGATATGGAAGCAACCTAAGTTGTGCCCATCAGTTGATGAATGGATAATGAAGTGAAGATGTTGTGTGTGTGTGTGTGTGTGTGTGTGTGTGTGTGTGTGTGTGTGTGTGTGTATACTATTCCATATATATAATGGAATATTACTCGGCCATTCAAAAAATAAAATCTTGCCTTTTGTGACAACATGGATGAACTTAGAAGGTATTATGCTAAGTGAAATAAATCAGAGAAAGACCAATAACTTATCATTTCACTTACATATGGAATCTTAAAAAACAAACAAATAAACAAGCATAACAATACAGAAACAGAGTCATAAACATAGAGAAGAAGCAGATGGTGACCAGAAGGGATGAGGGTGGGAAAATGAGAGAGATAAGTGAAGGCAAGTAAGTGGCAAAAACTTCCAGTTCCAAAATAAATGAGTCAGAGGTATGAAAGGTACAATGTGGAAAATATTGTTAACAATTATGTAATATCTTTACATGGTAACAGATGGTAACTAGACTTATCATGGTGATCATTTTGGAATCTATGAAATATTGAATCAATATGTTGTGTACCAGAAACTCACATAAAGTTGTAGACCAATTATACTTTAAAATTAACTAACTAACTAACTAACTAACTAACTAATAGTAAAATCAGATTTGTGGTTACCAGAGCAGGGGTTGGGGGAAGGGGGAATTGGATGAAGGTAGTCTAAAGGTAAAAAGTTCCAGTGATAAAATAAACAGATTCTAGGGATGTAATGTACAACATGATAAATATAATTAACTCTGCTTATTATTATATGTGAAAGTTGTTAAGCATGGATCCTTGGAATTCTCATCACAAGGAAAACTTTTTTTTCTTTTTCTTTTATTTTGTATCTATATGAGATTATGAAAGTTCACTAAACTTATTGTAGCAATCATTTCATGATGTATATGAGACAAATCATTGTGCTGTACAACTTGAACGTACACAATGCTGTATGTCAATTATATGTCAATACAACTGGAAAGAAAAAAAAAAGACAACATGCCCCCTAAAATGTAGGCCAACAACAAAAATGAACAATTTCTAAAGGAATAAGTACATATAAATGACCAGTAGGGACATTAAAATTTGTTATGGTAGTCATTAAGCAGATGCAAATAAAAATAATGATGAGCTAATACTATATATATCTCCTCATTGGTGAGGATATGAATCAACTGGAATGCTCCTACACTGCTGGTAGGTACCATGTATTAACATGGTAGTTTTTCCATGGATTGTAACAAGAAATTGAAAACAGAGAGTCATATATACCCCAGTACATAAAGATCTATTTTTCTGTGGAAGTACTGTATTTCAAAAACACCATACATATCCAGAAAGTTTGTGTATATAATTAATTATTTAATTTTAATTTGATGTGTTCTTCACCCGTGTTTTCCTGTCTTTTGGATAATGTTTTTTGGAGATTGAACAAAATAGCTAGAAATTATGTTTTAAAAATTTAGAATTGAATATTACTTCATTTTAAATAAATTCTGATACAATGTTTGCATTTATTTTGTAATTTAAAATTTATTATAATTACATGAATAAGTTCTACTGAATTCAGATTTTTATCTATGTGTGTAAACACACATATACGTATGTGCCTATATTTATGATTTTTTCCATAAACCCTTCTTTTAAATTTATTTTTATTTATTATTATTATTTTTAACATATTTGTTGGAGTAATTGCTTTACAATCTTGTGTTAGTTTCTGCTGTATAACAAACTGAATCAGCTATATGTATACATATATCCCCATATCACCTCCCTCCCACCTTCCCTATAACACCCCTCTAGGTGGTCACAAAGCACCGAGCTGATCTCCCTGTACTATGCAGCTGCTTCCCACTAGCTATCTATTTTACATTTGGCAACGTATATATGTCAATGCTACTTTCTCACTTCGTCCCAGACTTACCGTTCCCCACCCCGTGTCCTCAAAAGTCCATTCTCTATGTCTGTGTCTTTATTCCTGCCCTGCCCCTAGGTTCATCAAAACCATTCTTTTTTAGAGTCCATGTATATGTGTTAGCATAGTGTATTTGTTTTTCTCTTTCTGATTTATTTCACTCTGTATGACAGACTCTAAGTCCATACAATTAACAAAAAATAACTCAATTTTGTTTTTTATATGGCTGAGTAATATACCACTGTATAGATGTGCCACATCTTCTTTATCCATTCATCTGTCAATGGACACTTAGATCGCTTACATGTCCTGTCTATTGTAAATAGTGCTGCAATGAACATTGTGGAACATGTACCTTTTTAAATTATGGTTTTCTCAGGGAACATGCCCAGTAATGGGATTGCTGCATCATATGATATTCTATTTTTAGTTTTTTGAGGAAGCTCCATACTGTTCTCCATAGTGGCTGTATCAATTTACATTACCACCAACAGTGCAGGAAGATTCCCTTTTCTCCACACCCTCTGCAGCATTTATTGTGTGTAGATTTTTTGATGGTGGCCATTCTGACCAGTGTGATGTGATACCTCATTTAATTTTGGTTTGCATTTCTCTAATGATAAGTGATGTTGAGGATCCTTTCATGTGTTTGTTGGCAATCTGTATATCTTCTTTGCAGAAATGTCCATTTAGGTCATTTTTGGATTAGGTTATTTGTTTTTATGTTATTGAGCTGCATGAGCTGCTGCTTGTAAATTTTGGAGATTAATCCTTTGCCAGTTGCAAATAGTTTCTCCCATTCTGAGGGTTGTCTTTTTGTCTTGTTTATGGTTTCCTTTGCTGTGCAAAAGCTTTTAAGTTTCATTAGGTCCCATTTGTTTATTTTTGTTTTTATCTCCATTTCGCTAGGGGGTGGGTCAAAAAGGATCTTGCTGTGATTTATATTGTAGAGTGTTCTGCCTATGGTTTCCTCTAAGAGTTTGATAGTGTCTGGACTTACATTTAGGTCCTTATTCCATTTTGAGTTTATTTTTGTGTATGATGTTAGGAAGGTTTCTAATTTCATTCTTTTACATGTAGTTGTCCAGTTTTCCCAGCACCACTTAATCAGAGGCTGTCTTTTCTCCATTCTATATTCCTACCTCCTTTATCAAAAAATAAGGTGACCATATGTGAGTGGGTTTATCTCTGGGCTTTCTCTCCTGTTCCATTGATCTATATTTCTGTTTTTGTGCCAGAACTATACTGTCTTGATTACTGTAGCTTTGTAGCATAGTCTGAAGTCAGGGAGCCTGATTCCTCCAGCTCCATTTTTCTTCTCAAAATTGCTTAGGCTATTCCCAATCTTTTGTGTTTCTATGCAAGTTGTAAAATATTTTGTTCTAGTTCTGTGAAAAATGCCATTGGTAATTTGATAGGGATTGCCTTGAATATGTAGACTGCTTTGGGTAGTATAGACATTTTCACAATGTTGATTCCTCTAATCCAAGAACGTAGTATGTCCCTAATCCAAGAACATAGTATGTCCTCTAATTAGTTGATTCCTCTAATCCAAGAACATAATATGTCCTCTAATCCAAGAACATAGTATCTGTTTGTATCATCTTTTTGATTTCTTTCATCCATGTTATATAGTTGAGTGCATACAGGTCTTTTGCCTCCTTAGTTAGGTTTATTCCTTGGTATTTTATTCTTTTTTGCAATGGTAAATGGGAGTGTTTCCTTAATTCCTCTTTCAGATATTTCATCATAGGGGTATAGGAATGCAAGAGATTTCTGTTCATCAATTTTGTATCCTGCCACTTTACCAAATTGACTGATGAGCTCCAATAGTTTTCAGGCAGAATCTTTAGGATTCTCTATGTATACTATCATGTCATCTGAAAACAGTGACAGTTTTACTTCTTTTCCAATTTGGATTCCTTTTATTACTTTTCCTTCTCTGATTGCCGTGGCTAAAACTTCCAAAACTATGTTGAATAATAGCATTGAGAGTGGGCAACCTTGTCTTGTGCCTGATCTTAGAGGAAATGGTTTCACTTTTTCACCTTTGAAGAACGATGTTGGCTGTGGGTTTGTCATATATGGCCTTTATTATGTTGAGGTAGGTTCCCTCTATGCCCACTTTCTGCAGGGTTTTTATCATAAGTGGGTGTTGAATGCTGTCAAAAACTTTTTCTGCATGTATTGAGTTGGTCATATGGTTTTTATCCTCAATTTGTTAATATGCTGTATCACATTGATTGATTTGTTTATATTGAGTAATCCTTGCATTCCTGGGATAAACCCAACTTGATCATGTTGTATGATCCTTTTAATATGCTCTTGGATTCTCTTTGCTAGTTGAGAATTTTTGCATCTAGCTTCAGGAGTGATATTGGCCTGCATTTTTTTTTGTTGTTGTTGTTCTTTTTGACATCTTTGTCTGGTCTTGGTATCAGGGGGATTATGGGCTCATAGAATGAGTTTGGGAGTGTTCCTACCTCTGCTATATTTTGGGAAAAATTTGAGAAGGGTAGGTGTTAACACTTTTTGAAATGTTTGATAGAATTCACCTGTCAAGGCATCTGGTCCTGGGTTTTTGTTTGTTGGAAGATTTTTAATCACAGGTTCAATATCAGGGCTTGTGACTGGTCTGTTCATATATTCTATTTCTGCCTAGTTCAGTCTTGGTAGGTTGTACTTTTGTAAGAATTAGTCCATTTCTTCTCAGTTGTCCATTTTATTGGCATATAGTTGCTTGTAGTAGTCTCATGACCCTTTGTATTTCTATAGTGTCAGTTGTTACTTCTCCTTTTTCATTTCTAATTCTGTTGAATTGAGTCTTCTCCCGTTTTTCTTGATGAATCTGGCTAATGGTTTATCAATTTTCTTTATCTCCTCAAAGAGCCAGATTTTAGTTTTATTGATCTTTGCTATTATTTCCTTCATTTCTTTTTCATTTATTTCTGATCTGAACTTTATGATTTCTTTCCTGCTGCTCATTTGGGGTGTTTTTTCTTCTTCTTTCTCTAATTGTTTTAGGCATAAGGTTAAGTTGCTTATTTGAGATGGTTCTTGTTTCTTGAGGTAGAGTTGTATTACTATAAACTTACCTCTTAGAATTGTTTTTGCTGCATCACGTTGGTTTTTGGTTGTCATGTTTTCATTGCCATTTGTTTCTAGGCATTTTTTGATTTCCTCTTTTATTTCTTCAGTGATCTCTTGGTTATTTAGTAGTGTATTGTTTAGGCTCCATGTGTTTGTATTTTTTACACTTTTTTTTTCCTGTAGTTTATATCTAGTGTCATATCATTGTGGTCAGAAAAG
Source organism: Tursiops truncatus (assembly GCF_011762595.2). Lineage (NCBI taxonomy): Eukaryota > Metazoa > Chordata > Mammalia > Artiodactyla > Delphinidae > Tursiops > Tursiops truncatus. The sequence continues at coordinate 58,846,938 of NC_047046.1, forward strand.
ATACATGATACAATTTCATTTTTCTTAAATTAACCAAGGCTTATTTTGTGACCCAAGATATGATCTATCCTAGTGAATGTTCCATGAGCACTTGAGAAGAAAGTGTATTCTGTTGTTTTGGGATGGAAGGTCCTATAAATATCAGTTAAGTCCAACTGGTCCAATGTGTCATTTAAAGCTTGTGTTTTCTTATTTATTTTATTTTGGATGATCTGTCCACTGGTGAAAGTGGGGTGTTCAAGTCCCCTACTATTATTGTGTTACTGTTGATTTCCCCTTTTATGGCTGTTAGCATTTGCCTTATGTATTCAAGTGTTACTATATAGGGTGCATATATATTTACAACTGTTACATTTTCTTCTTGAATTGATCCCTTGATCATTATGTAGTGTCCTTCTTTGTCTCTTGTAATAGTCTTTATTTTAAAGTCTATTTTGTCTGATATAACTATTTCTACTCCAGCTTTCCTTTGATTTCCATAAACTATCTTTTTCCATCACTCGACTTTCAGTCTGTGTGTGTTCGTAGGTCTGAAGTAGGTCTCTTGTAGGCAGCATATATATAGGTCTTGTTTTTGTATCCATTCAGCCAGTCTATGTCTTTTGGTTGGAGCATTTAATCCATTTACATTTAAGGTAATTATCGATATGTATGTTCCTATTACCATTTTATTAATTGTTTTGGTTTTGTTTTTGTAAGTTTTTTCCATCTCCTGTGTTTTCTGCCTAAAGAAGTTCCTTCAGCATTTGTTGTAAAGCTGGTTTTGTGGTGGTGAGTTCTCTTACCTTTTGCTTGTTGGTAAATGTTTTAATTTCTCCAACAAATCTGAATGAGATCCTTGCTGGGTAGAGTAATCTTGGCTGTAGGTTTTTCCCTTCCATCACTTTAAATATGTCCTGCCTCTCCATTCTGGGTTACAGTGTTTCTGCTGAAAGATCAGTTGTTAACCTTATGGGGATTCCCTTGTATGTTGTTTGTTGATTTTCCTTTGCTGCTTTTAATAATTTTTTGTATTTAATTTTTGAAAGTTTCATTAATATGTGTCTTGGCATGCTTCTCTTTGGATTTATCCTGTGTGGGATTCTCTGAACTTCCTGGACTTGATTGATTATTTCCTTTCCCATGTTAGTTAAATTTTCAATTATAATCACTTCATATATTTCCTCAAGCCCTTTCTCTTTCTCTTCTTCTCTGGGACCCTTATAATTTGAAAGTTGGTGTATTTAATTTTGTCCCAGAGGTCTCTGAGACTGTCCTCATTTCTTTTTGTTATTTATTCTTTATTCTGCTCTGTGGTATTTATTTCCACTACTTTATCTTCCAGCTCACTTATCCATTCTTCTGCCTCAGTTAGTCTGCTATCAATTTCTTCTATAGAATTTTAAATTTTATTTATTGTGTTTTTCATCATTGTTTGTTTGCTCTTTAGTTCTTCTAGTTCCTTGTTGAACATTTCTTGTATTTTCTTCATTCTATTTGCAAGATTTTGAGTCATCTTTACTATCATTATTCTGAATTCTTTTTCAGGTAGACTGCCTATTTCCTCTTCATTTGTTTGGTCTGGTGGGTTTTTACCTTGCTCCTTCATTTGCTGTATATTTCTCTGTCTTTTCATTTTGTTTAACTTACTTTGTTTGGGGTCTCCTTTTCACAGGCTGAAGGTTCATAGTTCCCATTTTATTTGGTGTCTGTCCCCAGTGGATGAGGTTAGTTCAGTGGCTTGTATAGGCTTCCTGGTGGATGGGATTTGTGTCTGTGTTCTGGTGTGTGGAACTGGATCTTGTCTCTCTGGTGGGCAAGGCCACATCCAGTGGTGTGTTTTGGGGTGTCTGTGAACTTATTATATTTTTAGTTAGCCTCTCTGCTAATGGGTGGGTTTGTGATCCTGTCTTTCTAGTTGTTTGGCATGTGACGTCCAGCACTGGAGCTTGCTGGCTGTTGAGTGGAGCTCAGTATTAGTGTTAACAAAGACCTCTGGGAGAGCTCTTGCTGGTTGTTATTACATGTTGCTGGGAGATCTCTGGTTGTCCAGTGTCCTGCACTTGGCTCTCCTACCTCGGAGGTTCAGGCTTGACACCTGGCTGGGTCACCAAAACCCTCTCAGCCACACCACTCTGTAGAAAAGGAAGAAAAAAAAGGAAGAAAAAATCAATAAGTATAGTAAAATAATAAAAAATAACAATAAAATAAATAAATAATAGAAAAATAAGAGAGCAACCAAAACAATAAACAAATCCACCAGTGATAACAAGCACTAAAAAGTAAACTAAGATAAACATAAAAATCAGAAAAAAATCAGTGCAGACAGCAAATCCCACATCTACAATTGCTCCCAATGTCCACTGCCTTAATTTTTGGAATATTTTTGTCTATTCAGGTACTTCACAGATTCAGCGTTCATCAAGTTGATTGTGGGGATTTAAATCCGCTGCTCCTGAGGCTGCATGGAGAAATTTCCCTTCTTCTTCTTTGTTTGCACAGCTACTGGGGTTCAGCTTTGGATTTGATGATGCCTCTACATATAGATCACCCTCAGGTCTCTGTTCCCCACCCAGACAGAGGGGGTTAAAGCAACAGCTGATTATGGCTCTCTTGCTCTCTCAGGTTGAGTAGAGGGAGGGGTATGTTTGTCATAATTGGGATGTGGGATGAGCCTGTGGTGGCAGAGGTCAGTGTGAATTTGCAACAGCCTGAGGAGTGCCATGTGTTCTCCTGGGGAAATTGTCCCTGCATCTAGGGACCCTGGCAGTGGCGTGCTGCCCAGGCCTCCAGGGAGAGTGTGGGTAGTGACCTGTGCTTGCACACAGGATTGTTCATGGCAGCGGCAGCAGCCTTAATGTTTCATGCCTGTCTCTGGGGTCTGAGCTGATAGCCATGACTCATGCCACACTGGAGCTCACTTTGGTGGTACTCTGCTTTCTGTGGCACATGGAGAAGGAATCCCTTCTCCTTGCACACCCTAAAAAAATGGTCTGTTACCTCTTCAGCAGGTCCAGAATTTCCCCCTGACTCCTAGCTAGCTGTGGCACACTAGCCCCCTTCAGGCTGTCTTCAAGCAACCAATCCCAGTCCTCTCCCTGGGGTCTGAACTCCAAAGCCCAAGCCTCAGTTCCATGCCCCCACCCATTACGGTGGGTGAGCAGACAAGTGTCTCAGGCTGGTGAATGCTGGTCGGCACCAATCCCCTGTATGGCAATCTGTCTGCTTTACCATCTGCACCCCTGTTGCTGTGCTCTCCTCCATGGCTCTGAAGCTTCCTCCCCACGCCCCTCTCATCTCCACCAGTGTAGGGACTTCCTAGTGTGTGGTAACTGTGGTAACTTTTCCTCCTTCACAGCTCCCTCCCAGAGATGCAGGTCCCATCCCTATTATTTTGTCTCTATTTTTCCTTTTTTCTTTTGCCAGTCAGGTACGTGGGGATTTTCTTGGCTTTAGGGCAGTCTGAGGTCTTCTGCCAGCATTCAGCAGGTGTTCTGTAGGAGTTTTTCCACCTGTAGATGTATTTTTGATGTATTTGTGGGGAGGAAGGTTATCTCCACATCTTACTCCTCCCCCACCTTGAATGTCTCCCCCTTTGGTGCTTTCCAAGTCACCTCAATTCTGCCTCCAAAAAGTCCTCTCTCTTTTCCTTCCCTTCTTTTTTGTTAAACTAATTCAACAAGGAGGTCCTGAGACTAATGTGGTTCTAATACATTAACAGCCACCAGAAGAAAACCCTTTTTTAAAATTTTATAATTTTTATTGTTTTTACAATAACCACCATTACATAGTCTGCATATTTTAGTGTGATAACCCATTTATTCAACTTTATTGTCTAAATGCTTATTTTAACCATATGTCCTTTTATCCCTTATTTTTTTGTTTTCATTTGATTAAATTATATACTGATTTACTTACAGGTCAAAGATTTAAATATGCTTAATAAAATTATAGTATATTGCTAATTATTCATTAGTTTTTTCATGACATTTTTAGAATATTAAGTATTCATCTAAGCAGAATATAGTTATATGATTTTTGCAGATTACCATTATAATTTCCACATTAAAGATTAGTATTTTTAAATGAGTTTAGTTGCTACACTAAAAATTACATGGAAAGACTTGTAATAATTTGCCACGTTATTTTATTAAAAAAGGAATGTTACTGCAAAAAAAAAAAATGAAAGAAAAAGTAAACCCAGGTAATTCGCCTCCATGTTGATCCTTGTGTGTCCTAGGGTCACTCTCTGTTCTTCCTTCTTCTTTCCACCTTTCAAAGTTATCTTATGTTTGTTTTATATATAATGTCCAAGGTTTTTATTTGTACTTAGTGGCAGATATATGAAAAAAATACATCCACCCCACCTTCCCTGAAATCTTTGTTCAGCCACATGTACAGTCTTAAATGTACCATTCATTCAATTATCAGAATGTAATTAAAGAAAACAAAATTAATCTAAAAATATTTTAAATGACCATTTTAAAATATATGTGACCATTGTATTAGATTGAAGCATGTGCAATTGATGATATTCAACAGTTTTTGATCTATAAAAATGTCACTTTCATAGGAAAATCATTTGCTACATCACATTAAAAATGTGATGAACTAAGATTTCACTAATAATGTCATAGCAACCCAAATCAGAGAAATAAGGAGTGGGGTAGACAATTATAGATAACTTCATTTCTGTCATAATAATCTCGGAAACAACTCACAAATTAAGATCCTTGGCTCTTTTTATGTTTTAATGGATTAAAACTAAAGACGGTTGAGTTGCAAATGTTGGGCATTTCTGCCAAGAATAGTTATGCAGACCATGGTTTGCAAACATCTAAGGGTTGGGCTTCCTTTGTGGTGCAGTGGTTGAGAGTCCGTCTGCCGATGCAGGGGATATGGGTTTGTGCCCCGGTCCAGGAATGTCTCACATGCCACGGAACGGCTAGGCCCGTGAGCCATTGCCGCTGAGCCTGTGCGTCCGGAGCCTGTGCTCCGCAACGGGAGAGACCACAACAGTGAGAGGCCTGCGTACTGCAAAAAACAGCAACAACAACAACAAAACATCTAGGGGTCATTCTGGTAAAGTATTGTTTATTATTAAGAAAATTTTCTGGTAAATGACAGTAAAATATCCTGCCCTAATAAAATTAATTTATTACTATAGCTTTTCAAAACATGGAAGCACAGTGTTTTAAATGGAGGACACTTTTTCTCATGTGAACAAATGTATCTATGGGCTAGTAATAACACATATGTTTTCTTAATCAGCTGGGCTCTTGAAGTGCTAAGATAACTAAACATTGAAGATATTTTTATTTGGCATAAGTGAGGTTTTAGGTAATGTTAAAAAGCAGCAGCTATATAGAGGTAGAGAAGAGCACTCCTTCAGTTTTCCAGTCTGCACAGATTGTGTCCCTAAGGCAGAAGATAGTCTGAGAGCCAGGCATAAACCAGAATGTAAGTTTCTTCCTCCTGAATTTGGTGGCAATTATTTTCATAAGGAGAAGCATTAATTGTTTCTAATAATCTGTATCTATCAGGCTTATAATAAAAGTTAATATTTCCCAGATTCTGGAAATAATTTTTCAGGGTTTAGAGAGCATTTTTACTCATTTTTGTGTTTTTAACCTTTCTGTATATTCATAGATATTTTAAATAAACTACTGGGGGCTGCATCAGTGGCCAGATGTCATTTTAAACAAAGAGTTGCATACTCATAACATTTTATTTTTTAAATAATTAAATTTTCTGACCAATATTTCAAAGGTCAACAAGTGCTTTCTGGATTTTTGGTTCAAACAAAGCTCACTTAAGAAAACTGCCAGGGTCAAGAGCTGAATGGTATTAAAGGCAGGGAGGAGGGAGTGGATGGATTCTGGATATATATGTACTTTAGATTGGCATTTTTCCTAGAATGGAACAAATTGTTCCTAACTCTTGTCTGGTTGTTACTGTTAGTAATACAAAGCCATTAAATTCAATAATGATCTCAGCACCAAACCTCACCCAAATAGCTTCCATTTTCACAGTTTGAATCTCAAATTGCATTAATTCACCTCCATCCCCTGTCTAGATAGTCTTTATGATGAGAGGTTATTCCCTATGGACTATACTTGATTTTGACAAGCCCACTCTTGGTAATCACAGTGCTTTGTACTCATCCAAAGCTTGAGTTTTCACTAACTATTGTCAGTCAAACTGTTCACTTCCAGCTGTTAAAGTTCAGAATCACTGGACACAGTTAAGAGGTAGAGAAAGAATCTTCTTCCATCATATAAATGGTGATGATGTAATTGGAAAAAAATCACTCATCTGATTACACAGAGTTCTCCAGTTTCATTTGTAAAAGTCTGTCTCTCCAACTACTTTTTTAAAGCTATAAGGGGAGCAGTGATGTGTTTTTCTTCTATAAAATTCATAGAGACTATTCACGTAGCTGAGGATAGTGTTAAGAGTTAATTGATGCATATTGGCTTGAATGAATAACCTTAAGTCATTCATGGTTTTTTAAAATTAACTATTTAAAGGGGAATTTTTGACTAACCACATGTGGATCATTAGCCTTACTGTGTGCCTACTATAAAAAAAACAGGGTCAGGAACAAGGGATACCAAAGAAAAGAAAGAAAGGGAGACTTATTCTTAAGCATCATATAGACAAGTAGAAATAATCAGATGAAAGATATAAAGAGCTGCATCATGGAAGACACATAGCTAAAATAATTCAGAGAAAAAATTTAAAAAAGATATTTTGCAATTGCACATTCTTGGAAAGAGCCATGGAAAGAATAATCTTTGACTGGATTTTTAAAAGCTAGGTACGAATTAGATAAGCAGACATGGAAGACAGAAAAATATTTATTAATTTAATAATGTATTCATGTCATGCACTTATTTGGTGTCTACCTTGATATTTAGATAATGACATCTAAATCAGTGCTTATCTCAATCAAATGACTTCTGACATGGCAGAAATTGTGTGGGGAAGAGTTCAGAGATCATAATGATATGTCCTAGAGGCCTTGATTAGCTATGGATACCACCTAGAAATAAATAAGGATCACATGCCAATTCTAAAATTGTTATTTTTAAAATGTAACTTTGGAGAAGTTACACATTTATTCAAGAAATTATTACTGAGGCCATATCTGGCTCTTAACTCAAAGTGTTTCTTGTTGTTTTAAATTTATACTGTTTTTCTATTCTTGACCTGTACTGTTAGGATTTGAGAAAATAGGGTTCCATAAAGTCAGGAACCCAAATTGGTCTCTAGAGAGAACCTGAATATTAGGCAGCATGATGAGTCTTCCAGAGTATGGTCAATCATAGGGCTAGAGCAGGGTGGATACCTCTGTTGTAATGACAGCTGAAAGCCAGGATGAAACTTGAGACTGGAAGCAAGCATTTGAATGTTAGTAATTCAATAGCATAAGAGATTTGGAATAGAAAGAGAAGATGGTCTACTCTTGAGCACCAGAGAAGAATAATAGGATATGGGCAAGATGCCGGGAAAATATCACCTTCTCACAAAGCCACATGGCCTTCAGCAAAACTGAGATTTTTGAAGCTAACTTTACATGAGTAAGCCTTCATAATGGGACATGCATTGCAGGTAAAAGTCAAATCAAATGGAAAGAAATATGTAAGGCAAAGAAGACAATTTTCAGGAGTCATGGACACAGTGTCATCTATCATGGGAAGAAACCAGAGGTCAGTGCAGCATAGTAAGAAACCAAGGGGAAGAAGAAAGTGCCTTTTGTTCATGAATTAAGGGATCAAAGTAAGACTGACATATATTAGGGTGATCATAGAAAAGAAGTAACAAACAATCCAGGGATAGAAGAATTGACCTGAGATGTCAAAACCAGAAATAGTCATAAAGACGCTCTGTAAGGAAATTAGAATCCTATCAGTCTTAATGTTGATGCCAAGTATCTGCCAGCTATCTGGAGTTACAATCTGGTTACCATAACCTAGTATCCTATATAGATAAGTTAAATATATACTAAACTTGAGAAACTTGTATAGGAATGTCTAAAACGGGAACATAGAAAGGGACTAGAGAAAAAAAGACTTAGCACTACTATTATTTCAATAAATACTAATTATTTAATATCTGTAGCAACTTCCAACAGGTATTTTATCTTTATGTATGAGAAATGGTTTCAGGAAAATCTCTCACAAAAACAAAGCAAAGCAAAACAAAACCTTTGTTTAAAATCATGGGGATTTATCCTTCTTCAAGATAAGCACACAAGTGGACACACTGAGGTTTCTGTGGTTGATTGAGAAGCTGTGGCATAAATTAGGGAGAAACTAAACCCGTCAGATTAAAGCTAGGAGTGGGAGAGAGAAAGTGAAGAAAGATCATACAAGTTTTCAGACTCAGAAAAAATATTGACTTCTTGTGCCACTTATTAAGGGAATCAGAGATGACACATGAAACACCAATCCACCTAGGTAGAATTAGTAGAATTCAATGAGAAGAGAAGGATACTTCAGACACTCCATGTAGCATTCAAGAATTCAATTATAAAATGTTAACTAATTCTAAACGATTAGAAGTGAAAGAGCCATAGAAATAAATCCTTCCCAATTCTCTTTGGTCTCCTGCAAATGCCAAGAAAGCTCAGCTCAAACGTGTGGAGGGTTTTCTGAATCACATCACATTCTCTCCACCTCCCCAAATCCAGGCTGTTTTGTCTCTGAGGGTCATTCGGAATACCTTTTCATCATAGTGTCACTACAGAGGAAACAACATTAAAGTCAATTTTTTTATGTTTTTCAGGTTTCTGCTGGGCTTGCCCTATACAAGAAAGGCAAAGAAAATCTTTTGAGAGGTGAGATATAAAGACAAATTGTCTATTAATAATTTTTTATAAACTGCCTACTCAGACTGCCTCCTATGGATATTAATAACACTCAGGTCTTCTTAAGTCCAAATGCTATTGATGTAATAATGTCCTGAGGGACTTTCTTTGTGACACAGTGGTTGAAAATCTGCCTGCTAATGCAGGGCACATGCGTTCGATCCCTGGTCCGGGAAGGTCCCACATGCCATGGAGCAATTAAGCCCACGCACCACAACTACAGAGCCTGTGCTCTAGAGCCCGTGAGCCGCAACTACTGTGCCTGTGTGCCACAGCTACTGAAGCCCACAGGCCTACAGGCTGTGCTCTGCAACAAGAGAAGCCACTGCAATGAAAAGCCTGCACACTGCAAGGAATAGTAGGCTCTGCTGACCGCAATTAGAGAAAGCCTACACGCAGCAACGAAGACTCAACACAGCCCAAAATAAATAAATAATGTTCTGAAAGATCCTCCCATGGATATTTACGATTTTCATCTTTACACTGAATCTCCCCCCCCCCCCCCCACACACACTCTATTCATTATCAACTCTTTTGTCCTGTGGAGTAAGGCTTAGCAGTTAAATATCTTATTTATTAGAAACTAGCCAGTCTGAGTTCAAACCCATACTAAGCCTCAGTTTCTTCACTGTGATTTGGGGCTACTGTTAGCTCAAAGGACGTTTGAGAAGATTAAATGAAATAATGCCAGTAAAGTGCTTGAGAAATAGAAAGTTGTAGTAGTTGTTGTTATATTAATCATTATTATAATTACACTTCTCACCAAGTGGTATTTTTCTTCTATTCTAACCTATATGTATCTTTTTATAACATCTTTATTAGAGTATAATTGCTTTACAATGGTGTGTTAATTTCTGCTTTATAACAAAGTGAATCAGTTATACATATACATAGGTTCCCATATCTCTTCCCTCTTGCGTCTCCCTCCCTCCCACCCTCCCTGTCCCACACCTCTAGTGGTCACAAAGCACCGAGCTGATCTCCCTGTTCTATACAGCTGCTTCCCACTAGCTATCTATTTTATGTTTGGCAGTGTATATATGTCCATGCCACCCTCTCACTTTGTCACAGCTTACCCTTCCCCCTTCCCATATCCTCAAGTCCATTCTCTAGTAGGTCTGTGTCTTTATTCCTGTCTTACCCCTAGGTTCTTACTAGTTCTTCAAAGTGCAGTTAAAATTCCACTTGTCTCAATTATTTCACTACTATTAAAGAGTAGTATACTTAGGACATAATTAGGTTATTAAAGAAACAAAATTCAATTGAGCATATTTTAAAGTTTTAATTGGCTTTACTGAATGATTCATAGATCAGGCAACATCCCATTTAGCAAGTAAAGAGTAGCTCCAAAGGGCTACACAGAAAGATTTCTAAAGGCAAAACAAGAAGTCATACATTCTGGAAAAGGCAAACCTATGGAGAGAGTAAAAAGATTAATTGTTCCCTGGGGTTGGGGCAGGGAGAATGAATAAGTGGAGCACAGAGGATTTGTCATTATCTATTTGTCCAAACCCATAGAATACACAATACCAAAAGTGAATCCCAATGTAAAATATGGAGTTTTTATGGTTATGCTGTGTCAGTGTAGGCTCATCACTTATAACAAATATGCCTCTCATGGGAGATATGGATAGTGGGGGACACTGCATTTGAGGAGACAGATTGTATATGGAAAATCTCTGTACCTTCTCCTTTTTGTGGAAAAAAATGGATCTTATTAGGTGGATTACCTCATCTTCCTTTGGGGAATGGAAAGGGCCTGTGTGACAGGTTACCTCATTGGTGTTCACCAGAAAATTACTGATTGACCTGTTAAGACTACATTTCTGGGGGAATTTGAATGTTCGGTTAGGTTAGGAATTAAGTCCCTTTTTGGTTACATGGCATAACGTAAGTGACTCAATCTGGAGCTTGTGGTTTTCTTTTTAAGAAGACGAAGTTATATAAAAACCTCATTGACACCCCTAAATTGGAAAGGAGAAAGAAGACAATAGGATTATCCCAATCAACTAGTAGTAAACTAGCTAGGAAACTATACTTCCTTTGAAATGGTGCTTGCAGTGAACAGACAGTTATGTCGTTGTAGAAGAGCTTCTTTCCAGAGATAATAATCATCCAAGGGATGACAGAAAGAAAATTAAATCAACAGAGCAAGGCCTCTTCTGCCATGAGAATTAGCTAAGAAAGTAGGAGTGGAATGCATATTTCTCAGGAATCTGCTCCATTGAGCAGACAACTTCTGTTTGGATCCTGTGGTCACAGTAAGCTTAGAGTGAGTGCTTTAGAATGAGCCCTTGGACCATATGGGTACAGCAAACAGTTAGTTGGCATAATGGTGTGACTTTGCTGAAACAATCACTCCTTTCAGAAAATTAGAGAAAAATAAAGATGCCTATGAAAAGACACAATCTAAGGGAAAACTCCTATGAAGATTTGGAAAATGGTCATTCTGACAATTTCCTATAGAAAGCAGAACAAAATTTTAGAATATTTTATATGCTTAGAAAATTATTCAAGAGGGTAGATTAACTGAGAAGAGTAAGCCACCATAAAGGAGGAATAATCTGAGATCATGAAAGATTACATAGGAAGAAAATCTTATTTGCAAAATTAAGAAAAAATGAAGAGCAGCTAGATAATGTTAAACAACTTACAGTTCTGTCAAATGATAACCATATAATTAGAGGATAGATAAGATATATGAAAGAATGAGGCAGGATCTCTTGTAACTTACAGTAATCTCAGAAAGGCACACCTAAACTGAGTTGAAACAATGGTTAAAGAATTGTACAAATAAGAATTTTTAGGAAGAGGATATGCTTGTGTCAGAGTATGCAAATCACCATGCACCAAGAAATATTAAAGAACAGAAAGATATTAGAACACAAAATTTACTTGTTTTGAATTTCCAAATAAAAAGAAAATCATATAAAGTCAAAAGTGAAATACTTAAAGCAAATAATAATAATAATAGCTATTAATAAAGAGTAGATTCAGATATTTTCTTATACCACTAAATACCAAAAGATAAGCAATGTATACTCACAGGTTTTGAAGGGAGGTGATTGTGACCAAAAACATCCATAGTCAGGGGTGTTGCACATGTCTGAGAAAAACAAGATATTTTAAAACATTCTAGGAGAAATTTGAGAAGATGGCAGAAGAGTAAGACGCAGAGATCACCTTCCTCCCCACAGATACATCAGAAATATATCTACACGTGGAACTGCTCCTATAGAACACCCACTGAACGCTGGCAGAAGACCTCAGACCTCCCAAAAGCAAGAAACTCCCCACATACCTGGGTAAGGCAAAAGAAAAAAGAGAAAACAGAAACAAAAGAATAGGGACGGGACCTGCACCAGTGGGAGGGAACTGTGAAGGACGAAAGGTTTCCACACACTAGAAGCCCCTTTATGGGCAGAGACTGTGGGTGCTGGGGGAGAAGCTTTGGAGCCACAGAGGACAGCACAGCAACAGGGGTGTGGAGGGCAAAATGGAGAGAATCCTGCACAGAGGATCAGTGCTGACCAGCACTCACCAGCCCAAGAGGCTTGTCTGCTCACCCGCTGGAATGGGCGGGGGCTGGCGGCTGAGACTTGGGCTTCGGTCAGATCACAGGGAGAGGAATGGAGTGGGCGGCATGAACACAGCCTGAAGGGGGCTAGTGCGCCACAGCTAGCCGGGAGGGAGTCCGGAAAAGGTCTGGAGCTGCCGAAGAGGCAAGAAACTTTGTCTTCCCTCTTTGTTTCCTGGTGCACGAGGAGAGGGGATTAAGAGTGCTGCTTAAAGGAGCTCCAGAGACGGGGAGAGCCACGGCTATCAGCGTGGACCCCAGAGACGGGCATGAGATGCTAAGGCTTCTGCTGCAGCCACCAAGAAGCCTGTGTGTGAGCACAGGTCACTATCCACACCTCCCCTCCCGGGAGCCTGTGGAGCCCGCCATTGCCAGGGTACTGTGATCTAGGGACAACTTTCCCAGGAGAACACAAGGCACACATCAGGTTGCTGCAACATCACACCGACCTCTGCCGCCGTAGGCTCGCCCCACATCCATAGCCCTCCCTAGCCACCCCCCCCGCCTGATTGAGCCACAGCCCCCGAATCAGCTGCTCCTTGAACTGTGTCCTGTCTGAGCGAAGAACAGATGCCCTCAGGTGACCTAAAGGCAGAGGCTGTTCCAAATCCAAAGCTGAGCCCAGGGAGCTGTGCGAACAAAGCAGAGAAAGGGAAATAACTCCCAGCAGCCTCAGGAGCAGTGGATTTAATCTCCACAATCAACTTGATGTACCCTGCATCTGTGGAATACCTGAATAGACAACGAATCATCCCAATTTGAGGAGGTGGACTTTGGGAGCAAGATATATTATTTGTTCCCCTTTTCCTTTTTTTGTGAGTGTGTATGTGTAGGCTTCTGTGTGAGATTTTGTCTGTATAGCTTTGCTTTCACCATTTGTCCCAGAGTTCTGTGCGTCCATTTTTTTTCTTAAAAAATTTTTTTTCTTAATAATTATTTTTTATTTTAATAACTTTATTTTATTGTACTTTATTTTAATTTATCCACTTTCTTTCTTTCTTTCTTTCAATTTTCTCTCCCTTTTATTCTGAACCATGTGGATGAAAGGCTCTTGGTGCTCTAGCCAGGAGTCAGTGCTGTATCTCTGAGGTAGGAGAGCCAACTTCAGGACACCGTTCCACAAGAGACTTCCCAGCTCCATATAATATCAAATGGCAAAAATCTCCCAGAGATCTCCATCTCAATGCCAAGACCCAGCTTTACTCAACGGCCAGCAAGCTACAGTGCTGGACAACCTATGCCAAACAACTAGCAAGACAGGAACACAGCCCCATCCAATACCAGAGAGGCTGCCTAAAATCATAATAAGGCCACAGATACCCCAAAACACACCACCAGACAAGGACCCGCCCACCAGAAAGACAAGATCAAGCTTCATCCACCAGACACAAGCACTAGTCCCCTGCACCAGGAAGCCTATACAACCCACTGAACCAACCTTAGCCCCTGGGGACAGACACCAAAAACAACGGGAACTATGAATCTGCAGACTGTGAAAAGGAGACAAAAACACAGTAAGTTAAGCAAAATGAGAAGACAGAAAAACACACAGCAGATGAAGGAACAAGATAGAAACCCACCAGACCTAATAAATGAAGAGGAAATAGGCAGTCTACCTGAAAAAGAATTCAGAATAATGATAGTAAAGATGGTCCAAAATCTTACAAGTTGAATAGACAAAATACAAGAAACGTTTAACAAGGACATAGAAGAACTAAAGAGCAAACAAACAATGATGAACAACACAATAATTGAAAATAAAAATTCTCTAGAAGGGATCAGGAGCAGAATAACTGAGACAAAAGAATGGATAAGTGATCTGGAAGATCAAATAGTGGAAATAACTACTGAAAAGCAGAATAAAGAAAAAAGAATGAAAAGAACTGAGGAAAGTCTCAGAGACCTCTGAGAAAACATTAAATGCACCAGCATTCGAATTATAGGCATCCCAGAAGAAGAAGAGAAATATAAAGGGACAGAGAAAATATTTGAAGAGATTATAGTTGCAAACTTCCCTAATATGGGAAATGAAATAGTTAATCAAGTCCAGGAAGCACAGACAGTCCCATACAGGATAAATCCAAGGAGACACACACAAAGATACCTATTAATCAAACTATCAAAAATTAAACACAAAGAAATCATATTAAAAGCAGCAAGGGGAAAGCAACACATAACACACAAGGGAATCCACATAAGGTTAACAGCTGATCTTTCAGCAGAAACTCTGAAAGCCAGAAGGGAGTGGCAGAACATATTTAAAGTGATGAAAGAGAAAAACCTACAAACAAGATGACTCTACCCAGCAAGGATCTCATTCAGATTTGATGGAGAAATGAAAACCTTTACAGACAAGCAAAAGCTGAGAGAGTTCAGCACCACCAAAGCAGCTTTACAACAAATGGTAAAGGAACGTCTCTAGGCAAGAAACACAAGAGAAGGAAAAGACAATAACAATACAATAACAAACCTAAAACAATTAAGAAAATGGAAATAGGAACATACATATCGATAATTATCTTAAATGTAAATGGATTAAATGCTCCAACCAAAAGACACAGACTGGCTGAATGGATAAAAAACAAGACCCGTATGTATGCTGTCTACAAGAGACCCACTTCAGACCTAGGGACACATACAGACTGAAAGTGAGGGGATGGAAAACGATATTCCATGCAAATGGAAACCAAAAGAAAGCTGGAGTAGCAATTCTCATATCAGACAAAATAGACTTTAAAATAAAGACTATTACAAGAGACAAAGAAGGGCCCTACATAATGATCAAGGAATGATCCAAGAAGAAGATATAACAATTGTAAATATTTATACACCCAACATAGGAGCACCTAATACATAAGGGAAATACTAACAGCCAAGAAAGCAGAAATCAACAGTAACACAATCATAGTGGGGACGTTAACACCCCACGTTCACCAATAGACAGATCATCCAAAATGAAAATAAATAAGGAAACACAAGCTTTAAATGATAATTAAACAAGATGGACTTAATTGATATTTATAGGACACTCCATCCAAATACAACAGAATACACATGTTTCTCAAGTGCTCATGGAGCATTCTCCAGGATAGATCATATCTTGGGTCACAAATTAAGCCTTAGTAAATTAAAAAAATTGAAATTGTGTCAAGTATCTTTTCCGACCACAACACTATGAGACTAGATATCAATTATAGGAAAAGATCTGTAAAAAATACAAACACATGGAGGTTAAACAATACACTACTTAATAACAAAGTGATCATTGAAGAAATCAAAGAGGAAATTAAAAAACTACCTAGAAACAAATGACAGTGGAGACACATTGACCCAAAACTGATGGGATGCAGCAAAAGCAGTTCTAAGAGGGAAGTATATAGCAATACAATCCTACCTTAAGAAACAGGAAACATCTCAAATAAACAACCGAACTTTGCACCTAAAGCAACAAGAGAAAGAAAAACAAAAAAAAAACCCAAAGTTAGCATAAGGAAAGAAATCATAAAGATCAGATCTGAAATAAATGAAAAATAAATGAAGGAAATGATAGGAAAGATCAAGAAAACTAAAAGCTGGTTCTTTGAGAAGATAAACAAATTGATAAACCATTAGCCAGACTCATCAAGAACAAAAGGGAGAAGACTCAAATCAATAGAATTAGAAATGAAAAAGGAGAAGTAACAACTGACACTACAGAAATACAAAGGATCATGAAAGATTACTACAAGCAACTCTATGCCAAAAAATGGACAACCTGGAAAAAATGGACAAATTCCTAGAAATGCACAACCTGCCAAGACTGAACCAGGAAGAAATAGAAAATATAAACAAACCAAACACAAGCACTGAAATTGAAACTGTGATTAAAAATCTTCCAACAAAAAAAAGCCCAGGACCAGATGGCTTCACAGGAGAATTCTATCATACATTTAGAGAAAAGCTAAAACCCATCCTTCTCAAACTCTTCCAAAATATAGCAGAGGGAGGAACACTCTGAAACTCATTCTACGAAGCCACCATCACCCTGTTGCCAAAACCAGACAAAGATGTCACAAAGAAAGAAAAATACAGGCCAGTATCACTGTTGAACAAAGATGCGAAAATCCTCAACAAAGCACTACCAAACAGAATCCTACAGCACATTAAAAAGATCATACACTATGATCAAGTGGGGTTTATCCCAGGAATGCAAGGATTCTTCAATATACGCAAATCAATCAATGTGATAAACCATATTAACACATTGAAAGAGAAAAACCATATGATCATCTCAATAGATGCAGAGAAAGTTTTTGACAGAATTCGACACCCATTTATGGTAAAAACCCTGCAGAAAGTAGTCATAGAGAGAACTTCCCTCAACATAATAAAGGTCATATATGACAAACCCACAGCCAACATCATCCTCAATGGGGAAAAGCTGAAACCATTTCCATTAAGATCAGGAACAAGACAAGGTTGCCCACTCTCTCCACTATTATTCAACATAGTTTTGGAAGTTTTAGCCACAGCAATTAGAGAAGAAAAAGAAATAAACAGAAGCCATATCAGAAAAGAACTAATAAAGCTCTCACTGTTTGCAGATGACATGATAGTATACATTAAGAATCCTAAAGCTGCTAACAGAAAACTACTAGAGCTAATCAGCGAATTTGGTAAAGTAGCAGGGTACAAAATTAATGCACAGAAATCTCTGGAATTCCTATATACTAATGATGAAAAATCTGAATGTGAAATTTCAAAAAGCACTCCCATTTACCATTGCAACAAAAAAGATAAAATATCTAGAAATAAACCTACCTAAGGGGACAAAAGACCTGTATGCAGAAAATTATAAGACACTGATGCAAGAAATTAAAGATGGAGAGATAAACCATGTTCTTGGACTGGAAGAATCAACATTGTGAAAATGACTCTACTACCCACAGCAATCTACAGATTCAATTCAATCCCTATCAAACTACCACTGGCATTTTTCACAGAACTAGAACAAAAAATTTCGCAATTTGTATGGAAACACAGAAGACCCTGAATATCCAAAGCAATCTTGAGAACGAAAAAAGGAGCTGGAGGAATCAGGCTCCCTGACTTCTGACTATAGTGCAAAGCTACAGTAATCAAGACAGTATGGTACTGGCACAAAAAACAGAAAGATAGATCAATGGAACAGGATAGAAAGCCCAGAGACAAACCCACGCACATATGGTCACCTTATCTTTGTAAAGGAGGCAAGAATATACAGTGGAGACAGCCTCTTCAATAAGTGGTGCTGGGAAAACTGGACAGGTACATGTAAAAGTATGAAATTGGAACACTCCCTAACACCATGCATAAAAATAAACTCAAAATGGATTAAAGACCTAAATGTAAGGCCAGACACTATCAAACTCTTAGAGGAAAATATAGGCAGAACACTCTATGATATAAATAACAGCAAGATCCTTTTTGACCCACCTCCTAGAGAAATGGAAATAAAAACAAAAATAAACAAATGGGACCTAATGAAACTTCAAAGCTTTTGCACAGCAAAGGAAACCATAAACAAGACCAAAAGACAACCCTCAGAATGGGAGAAAATATTTACAAATGAAGCAACTGACAAAGGATTAATCTCCAAAATTTACAAGCAGCTCATGCAGCTCAATAACAAAAAAAAAACAAACAACCCAAACCAAAAAGGGGCAGAAGACCTAAATAGACATTTCTCCAAAGAAGATATACAGATTGCCAACAAAAACATGAAAGAATGTTCAACATCATTAATCATTAGAGAAATGCAAATCAAATCTACAATGAGATATCATCTCACACAGGTCAGGATGGCCATCATCAGAAAATCTGGAAACAATAAATGCTGGAGAGGGTGTGGAGAAAAGGGAACACTCTTGCACTGTTGGTGGGAATGTAAATTAATACAGCCACTATGGAAAACAGTATGGAGCTTCCTCAAAAAACTACACATAGAACTACCATACCACCCAGCAATCCCACTACTGGGCATATACCCTGAGAAAACCGTAATTCAAAAATAGTCATGTACCAAAATGTTCATTGCAGCTCTATTTACAATAGCCTGGACATGGAAGCATCCTAAGTGTCCATCAACAGATGAATGGATAAAGAAGATGTGGCACATATATACAATGGAATATTACTCAGCCATAAAAAGAAACGAAATTGAGTTATTTGTAGTGAAGTGGATGGACCTAGAGTCTGTCATATAGAGTGAAGTAGGTCAGAAAAGAAAAATAAATACCATATGCTAACACATTTATATGGTATCTAAGAAAACAAATGGTCATGAAGAACCTAGGGGTAAGACGGTAATAAAGATACAGACCTACTAGACAATAGGCTTGAGGATATGGGGACGGGGAAGGGTAAGCTCTGACAAAGTGAGAGAGTGGCATGGACATATATACACTACCAAACGTAAAATAGATAGCTAGTGGGAAGCAGCCGCATAGCACAGGGAGATCAGCTCAGTGGCTTGTGACCACCTAAGGGTGGGATAGGGAGGGTGGGAGGGAGAGAGATGCAAGAGATATGGGAACATATGTATATGTATAGCTGATTCACTTTGTTATAAAGCAGAAACTAACACACCATTGTAAAGTAATTATACTCCAATAAAGATGTTAAAAAAAATTCTGGATTACAAAAGGTGATATGCATGTTCCGTACTGGAAAGTATTATGGGAAGATATACTTTAGCACTTTGTGAAATGAAGAAAATTAAAGAACTTACAAAGGGAATCATTGTATATCAAATGCAGAGTTGATGATAAATATCTGTAGTACCCTTTAAGTGAATATGTCAAAACTAATTATAGAAACCAAATATCTGCTATATAATAATTTAATGTTTTTATCTTAGCTCTGAAGCTCTAGATAAAATGAACAAGAAGTGGAAGTTGTATGATAGGATGGAAAAGAGTTAGGAGTAGAGCGATTAATCCTGAGGTGACTAAAGAGTTATACATCGGAATGAATATAATCTATGGTGGCACATATTTGGAATATATCAGTTCTTCTCCAGTTGATATAGAATGTTAAGGCAGTTGAAATCAAAATACCTACAGTGAGAATAAAAAGGCAGTTTCTGAAACATAAATGTGTGTTGGAGGATCTTGTCTTATGAATTATAAAACTATATAATTAAAACTGATTGTCGTGGACACATGTAAAACAAAATTAAATTTTTAAAGGGCAGAAAGCACAGTAATAATTTAGTATAGCATACATTTCCCTTACTCATTGAGAAAAAAATGGATAATTAAAAATTAAATATTGGGTCAATTGCCAGCATTTAGGGTTAAAAAAGAACCTTTAAAACAAACAACCAACAAAAAACTCCAAAGAATTTTAATGTTATCTCAAAGTATATTTTAAAATATATTCCATATTAAAGACTTAAATATAAAAAAACCATAAACATATTTGGAGAAAATGTTGGTAAGGATTTCTATTGATATTATATTGTTGTAGAGAAGAGCAGTAACAAAATTTAGGGTAATTAATTGCTAAATTTAGCAAGAGAAAAATTAAAAACAAAATTAAAGGACAAATAATAGCAAATTAGCAGTGTTTTCTATGTATATCCCAGAGGAATTCATAATATTCTTAATAGATGAATGGTACTTACAAATCAAAAGTAACAATGAAACAAAAAAATAAACTGGCCACTCTTCATGAGTGAGCCCTTCCGTATCTCTCTAGATAAATTCCTTGAAGCATTCTAGCCTTTCAAATCCTCCAACACCCTTGTGATTGCATGTCTTTCCCCACTAAACTGTAAGCTTCTTGTAGGCATGGTCTTTGCTTATCATGTTCACCTCTATATACTAAATCCTTAGCAGAGGGTTGGATGCATATATAAATTAATACATGTTGGTGTTACTGTTGAAGAATATGAATAAGAATTCACCAATTAGTACATGAAGATGATAATTAAATAAATGAAAATATTATATTCCAGTAGAAATCAAAATGCATATTAAAAATAATATAATAAGTAGTTAGCAAAGGGGAATGGTTGAGGGAGGGATAAAACAGGATTTGGGGATTAACATATACACACCACTATATATAAAATAAATAACCAACAAGGACCTAGTGCATAGCACAGGGAACTCTACTCAGTATTCTGTAATAACCCATATGGGAAAAGAATCTAAAAAAGAATGGATATATGTATATGTATAACTGAATCAGTTTGCTGTACACCTGAAAATAACATAATATTGTAAATCAACTATAGTCCAATATAAAATAAAAATTAAATTAAAATAAATAATAAGTAACAATGCTCACAGTTGGAAAAGATACAATAAATAAGTAAGCACTTTCCTACCATTAATGGGAATAAAAATTGGTGCAAATATTTTAGATTTGCTATAAATGGGTATTGAAAAAGTTTTCTGAATACTCTTTGACCCAGTGATTGTACTTGTAGGAACATTTCTGAAGAAACTAAATATGATAATATTTTGAGATTTTCTTTTTAGGATGTTTATGTTATCACAGCATTGTTTTAATGAAGAAAAAATAAAAATGATTTAAAATGTTCAACATTAAGTTATTGGTTAAATAAAATGATATATATTATTGCAACATAATATTCAGCTTTCAAAATGAATTTGTACAATATGAATTTGTATTCATATTTCAATATGAATATTTAATGATGTGTAATGTCTTTCATTTTTTTTTAAATGTGGATGATACCATATAATGGGTCAAACTTCATTGTCCAACAGAAATGCATAAGGAAAAACTTTAATGTATTGATGTCTGTAAATTGCCTAGTGTGATGATAAAAGTAAGGTACAAAAGAGACTCTGAGGCCCTGAATTGAAATTAATGGTGCTGAACTGGCAAGTCATCTGTTATTTGTTTTTTTAAAACCATGTTTTATATCCTTTTGGACAGTTTTTCTTAGGTAAGTTAAGCATTTCTTCTTGAATTTTTAATTTGAACAATTGACTTAGATGGAAAAAAAGATTCATGTTTAAATAATGAATACTGGGTAAATCTTTCCCATGAGGAAGCACTTCACTAGGCCCGACTGGAAAGTGGTTTCTTTGTCAGTTAATGAGCAAGGGGTGTTCCAGAGTGTTTGGCTTGGAGATCCAGCATTTACAAGACTTAAGTCCCCTACACGAGAAAAGCTAATGGAAGGCCCAGGAAGAGGGAATATTTATTTACTTTCTTTCTTACTTACATACAGCCATCAGTATTTTTGTCTGTGGTCTCTAGGCTCTGATCCAGTTTTTGTTTTTCAACTAACAGAGTCTTTTTCTTTAGCAAGAATATGAGGAAGTAACTTACATCATTATTTATTAAAATATACAGATTTTCCAAATGTATGCCCTTTCTCCTCTTGGTAATTCCCACCCACCACTCAATAAAATCATTTTTCAAAGCTCATTGTTTGTTATTTTCTTCTTTTAAACACACTATTCAGAGAAAAAAAATCACTGGAGATTCACATTATTCTAAACAATTTATGAGAAAACCTGTCTGGTTGTATTTCCCAGTAGAAAGGGCTGGGGCATTATTAAATGATTTGTTATCATTTTCTTCTGTAGACACCAAAAGATGAGACAGAAAAATCAAAGTTAATTAAGTAAAATCAATCCAGTTTTTTAAAGCATATATGTGTATATATTTTATATATGATTGCATTTTATAAATGTGTTTTTAAGTTTTGCTTTCTATATACATATGTATGAATATGGATGGGTGACATTCATTTTAAAAACTTTATTTTCACTCATTTCATATTTGAAGATGTAACTATAAAATGTACTAAATGGAAAACAGGAAAGCATGCCAACCACCAAGCTGATGGGAGACATCTGAAAAAGATTAGATACATTTTCAGAAGTACTTTTCCATTTCATCTCTGTGCCCCTGGCTAGTATGTTCTTTGTACACTGGATTCCAGTTTCAGAGATGTTGCCAAACATGCAGGGTGAGTGTATGGGCCTTGTGTCTCCTTCACTGATCAGATACAGCCAGGGAAATACTTGGGCCAAGCCCCCTGCCATGAATGTATGTGCCACTGATTCTGGTGAGTGTGTATGCATACACACACACACACACACACACACACACACACACACACACACACTTCATTTACTTGCTTTTTGTAAGGGGGTACTGGTGTAAGGAGAGAGGTTATTAAGATATTCAAGAAATAAATACAATTAAATCAATTACAGGACATGAGTAGAGGGCTTGCTCAATAAAAGCAACAGTAAATGCTTATCTACTCAATGTGTCTTGGGAAAGGCAATACATGCTGTTTCAGTAACTCTTCCTCACTCCAATCCCCACCTCCAACAGTCACTCCTCTCACTTTGTCAGGCTACTTAATCTGAGTCTCACTAAAACGAGACATTTCTCACTTAATAAATATCTTTAAAACTTGCTTCTCTGAGGCATTTGCAGTCTAGAAGGGGTCTTTACCTGTGGTTTGCCTACATGCTCTCAGATCTTGGATTCATAATTTTACCCTGCTCTGTTCTGCACAACAGAGCACAGACTCTAGCAAATTCTGTTTCTTAGACACTCTTGCCAACTTGCTTCAGGTTAGATTTGGCCCTGGTGAGAGAACGTAGAACAGAAAAAGGAGGGAAAAAAAGGTGCTTGTTCCCTCCTTTTGACTGCTGGTGGCCTCTCAGAGAGTTGTGTCGCCGTTGTGACCCCAGTTCTCTTAGCAAACCACCTCCTTTCTAGATTCTGCCTCTTGCAGATGGTTCCAGCTTCTAGAATCTGGTAAACTTCCTCCTTCCATTGTACCATCAGACCTCTTGCTAATCTGTGGGTCACTTTATCATCCCCTATCTGCCCTTTCAGCTATTAAAATGTCCTTATAGCTAATTTTGCATATTTTTTTCCTCTATCTAATTACCTGGGATAGATTCTGTTTTCCTTACTTGATCCTGAGTGGCACAAAGAAAAAAAGGCCAAGTGGAAGGAGTGCAAAGGAGTCAGATCACACTGGAGGAATTCAGACTGCCTTCTTTACTTAATCATAATGCTCCCTAACAGCACAAAGATTTGTCACTTCTTGTTCCATCCCATATTCTTTATCTCACATGGCTTTCTTTTTTAATATCTCAACTTCATGAGATATTTGGGAAAGTACATGAGATTTGAAGCAGGCCATTTCTTAGCTGTATGACCTAAGGAAATTTCTCCAAGTCTCAGATTTCTGTCCCCAAAATGGTACCACATTCTCTGTCTTGATGAACTCAACTAAAATAATATATGTGGAGTCACTTTGTAAATTGTACAACTCTATTTAATAATGAGGCACAGAAGGTGCTTTACAAATCTGTCTATATGTGCACATTAGAATGCTTTATACATTTATCAGGGATGTTTTAATGAGCACTATTTCGATCTAAGGGAACTGACTCTTCAAATATCCTAAAGGTGGGGGATTATTATTAAGTTACCAAAATAGGGAAAAACACATTCAAGGTATTTGAACAAAAATTTGAGGGAAGTTTTGTACCTTACTTAGATCTCAAGTAACTGGAAGCAGATAGTAATCTGCTCAACCTATTGACAAGCTGATCTTGACTAAATAGATTTAAAAAATTCATTTTTTCATTCAACATAGGATACTGGATTATTTTGTACCAGTGTACCTCGTACTTGGAAAGTTTTGTTCACTTGGATAGTATATCAAGAACCCTAAAATAAAGTAAACAAGATCACATTTTTCTGAGAGACTTGATACATCTTTAGAAAACATTATATACAGTTAAGCCAAATTCAAAAAAATAAACATATGTGCAATCAAAAGAACCTTGGATTGAAAGGCAGGAAAGTGATGGCCTAGTGTGTAAGTCAGCTAATGTTACAATAATGCCTTGGAAGAAAGCATCCCAAAATTTAGTGACTTATTGCAGCAAGTATTTTCCTTTTCAAGTTTGCAGGTTGCCTGGAACCCTGCTTGGCTTGGTTCACAGATCTCATTAGTTTTCTTGGGCCAGTGCCTATGCCTGGTGTGTACTCTTGGCAAATGACAGGAGTGCAAGAGGGTGAGCAGAAACATGTGATAACATATTGACATTTTGGTCCAGAAGAGTCAGACTGACACTTCAGCTTGACATGGTCAAATTTAGCATGAACGGAGCAGGGAAATACATTTTGCTCACTCCACTGAATTGTATGGAATCATGAAATCTCATGGCAGAGAACATAGAAGTATAATTCTAACAAAGGGGGAAACATGAAAACTTATGAAAAAAGATTCAAACAACCATGTCTTGTTTTAAATCTGTCACCAACTGGACAGACAATAAGATTTCAGTAAGGTTGGGCCTTCATTTTTATGTAAAACTAAGAAGAAATTTGATTTGGATCTAATTTCCTATCCAGTTCTTCATTTAGAATGAATGACAAACTCATTGCTATAATTTTTACACCTTAATATTATATAACAATAAAGGTTTTACCCATGAAATGAATAAAATTAATAGGATTACACTGGAAGAACTTACCTATTTCAGAGAACAAGCATTTTAAAGGAGTTTTATCATGAGTTTATATGCCTAGATGACATTAATTACACATAAACAATTTCACGTGAATAGTAATAGAGTCTTTAAAAAAACATTTACTTAGAATATTTGTTATCTAGTTAATTTTATTTATTACATATAGACCATATTTTGATTAATTAGATATACCACGATTTTAGATGACACCATGCTCCAATTTGCTCCCGTTTTAAGGGTTGATAGTTCAAAAATTCCTGTTTGCTCTTCTCCTCAGGAGACAGCCAGTCCTGGCACAATTCCCAAATCACTGAATGAGATCAGGGCATCTGGTTTCCAGTTCTGGCTCTGTCACCTCATTACCACGTGACTCTGGACAAATTGATGGTTTTGTGCCTTTATTCCTCTGAAAAATGAGGAGTCACTGCTAAACTTCTTCACTCAGAGGACTAGAGAAGTGATCAAGGGAGATTCCATATGTAAAAACACTTTGAGAAACTAAGTCTTGAGCATATTGAACAGTTTCATTAAGAGAGTATGTTTTAATAGGTTTTATTATTATTTAAGTATGGTAAGGCCGTAGATCAGGATACAATTGCTGTTGAAAAGGTATTCTATTATATTCACAGTTCCCAAGAAAGGGAGTATATGTCATACAACAAGGGAGCCACAGACATGGGAAATCACTGGGGGTCAGTCATGAGGCAGAGGGAGAGAGACGAACAGTGCACAATCTTCTTTATTGTGTTTTCCATGGGAAGGAATGAGCTAAATAGAGTATGAGGATTTAGAATTGGCTAGTTTGAATAATTTAACAGGCTCTGGGTCGTGGTGACAGTCCCTTGTTGTCTGGTACATTGACCTAGGGTTATTAGGATGTGTATATAGTGCTTCAGAGTGTGAGAACCCTATAAGAAGGGTGGTTGAGGGTGCAGACTCTGGATTTGTATTGTTTGTATTTACAAGTGCACACCCAAGAGAAGGTCTCCTCCTGAGAAGTGATGACAATGAGGAAGGCAGGAGGCCAAAGAAAGGTAACTCAGGCATATTATTATGTTGTACAGAACAAGGTGTGTCCAGTATAGGCATGCAGGGCAGATATTAAAGCATCAAATTTACAAAAGCTAGAAATAGTTAACACTGGATCCTGAGGGATCCAGCAAGAAAAACTTGCTGGATCCTGATGCTGGACTAAATACTTGTGTGTTCCTAAATTTCCTAGATATCTCTCTTTCATTAAATATATTTTAATATTACTGTTTATGCAGGTGTCTCCTTCATTACTCTTCACGTTTTTTAAGGACTGAAACTGTACATCATTAATTTTTGTGTCTCTAATTTCAAACACAGTAGTACAATTGAAGTATTCATAAATTGTAGCTGTAATAATTTTTATTATCACTATTACGATGTTTTTGAATAAATGGATAAATAAATGAATAAACAAATGCAAAAGAGGACATAATAGGATCTGAGGCAGAAGTAATAATGGGGGACAAACAGTAAAATAAATACCATGCCTTTCTCATAGGGTTTTTTCCGGTGTCAAGATAAAATGATATTGTTCAGAAAAATCATCAAAAGAGAGTAAGTCAGAAAAAGAACAACAAATACCATATGCTAACACATATATATGGAATCTAAAAAAAAAAAAAAAGGTCATGAAGAACCCAGGGGCAAGACGGGAATAAAAACACAGACCTACTATAAAATGGCCTTGAGGATATGGGGAGGGGGAAGGTTAAGCTGGAACAAAGTGAGAGAGTGGCATGGACATATATACACTACCAAATGTAAAATAGATAGCTAGTGGGAAGAAGCCGCATAGCACAGGGAGATCAGCTCGTGCTTTTTGACCACCTAGAGGTGTGGCATAGGGAGGGTGGGAGGGAGGAAGACACAAGAGGGAAGAGATATGGGGATATATGTATAACTGATTCACTTTGTTATAAAGCAGAGAATAACACACCGTTGTAAAGCAATTATACTCCAATAAAGATGTTAATAAAAAAGAGAATAAGATAAACAAGGCATTATATTACTAGGGTAAAGTGAAAGTGAGAGAATATGATTTATTTAAAAATTCATTGGATCTCACAGTTTAGAATGTGTCTTGACAAAGTTATGGAAACTTAATCACCATCACTTTTTTGAAAGACACTTACATTTATTGTCTACTTTCTGCAAAAACCAGAAAACAAGGGTGTTGATGTCAAGGAATGATATCTACAGCTATCGTGAGGACAAGATGGTTGACGTTCAGAAGGGATCAAGTATATCACAGGATGGCTGGAGGCTGGTTTCCAGGATGAAATAAAAAGCACATACAGTAGACCTTTGAATAACAAGGGGTTTAGGGGTGTGACTCTCCACTGAGTTGAAAATGCACATGTAAATTATATTTGGACCTCTGTATCTATGGTTCCTCTGTAACCACAGTTCCACAACTGAGGATTCAACCAACGATGTATTGTGTAGAACTGTAGTATTTACTATTAAAAAAAATGTGTGTATATTTGGATCTGCACAGTTCAAACCTATGTTTTTCAAGAGTAACTGTATTTGGAAAGAACTGTATTACAATAGTGTCCAACTTTATCCAATAGCCTCATGCAAAAAAACTGATGGGATTCCAGGAGGAATGTTTTCTACTACTTCTTCAAAGGGTTAGTTGTTGCCAACTGAGCTGATGTCTGATATTCTTTTCCAAAAGGAATTGTTGTATGTCAAATATCCAGTTAGAAGTAGAAATATGTGCAAAAATAACTCACAAAGAATTTATTATTATGGAATTATAGGAGTAAATGGCTAATTTTAAAACACTTCTCAAAGCAAATTTTGATAAGGGAAGGAGAGAGCTCAGAACAGTTGCCAGGTGCCCTCTCAGGGCTTCACTCTTTAATGTTTAACTTTGCTGTTGAATGAGAACATACCCAATGGGAAGACCTTGCCATCAACGCTTCCTCTTCTCACTGCTAACTTCTGTCACCTCCCTGTTGTCCTCTGCAGTGCCCATCTGGTAGCACTTTACTCTCCTCCAATCTCTACTCAGGACAGAGCTACACCATGTGCAGTTCACTGGGTGAGGCTTTCAAGATAGGATGGGTGGCAGGGTGAATGCATGGCAGATTAAGAAAGAATAAAGAAAAAGCAAATTACCAAATATAAATGTAGCAAAATTCACAGTGTTTTTAAAGACTGTTCTTTTGACCCCTTTATATTTCAAGGCAGAAAAAAGAGAAGACACATTTCTGGTTTTCCTCTCCTAATTACTTCAGAGCATTAACCAGCTTTGAATTCAGTCTACCAAATGAGCTGTTTCCACACCCAAGAAGCATTATTATCAACCAGTTCAAAAGTGTTCAACATAGGGACACCATCAAAACCCAAACTGACATTCTGTTTCTCATTTCTAGTAAACAATTAAAGAAAGCTAATCAACACATAGGCCTCTGTCAGGGACTAGGCATTAATTGTGCCATGGAGTTGTGTGCAGACTCCACAAACTCATTTTAATTTTACACAAATGATCATTTTAATTTTGCACCTAATGAAGGGTGCAGCTCCCATTTAAAAATAACAGCAACAACCTGTGAAGTCATGATAGAAAACAGAAGCTACATTTTCAAATCATATCTATATTGGAATTTCACAACTGTAGCATGATTTGAAAATGTTAATTAATTCCTGAAATGAACAGTAAGCCAAAGGGACAATTTTAGAAGAGTATCAAAACTTGTCATTTAATTAGTAAATTAAGTATTTTTATCTCAAATGTTTCTCTATTTAATTAGTATGCACTGTAGATAAAATTTCACACCAGCTCAATATTTTCAAGATAAATGGCTTTGCTTATTTTTTTTCATTTATCAATCCAGTAATTTTTCAGAAAAAGGTTGAGCTTGGGTGGTAGGAAGGTGAGGGAATAGGATCAGAATAGAGTACTTGTTCTGGAGAATCATATATTTCAGAGAGGAATGAGGAGGAAATTTCTATTTTAAGATACTACTCTCATATCTATAGCATAGGATAACAGAGCTTGAGGAGTTTTAGGGCTCATCTAGTCCAATACCTCTTTCCTTAGAGTAAAGTTTTGAGTCTTAGAGAAGTTGAGTGACACATTGGAAGCCATACATCAAGTAGAATGACCTGAACTACTATCTAGGACCCCTGACTCCAAATATAAGTTTTTTCAGATGTCCATGTGTTCATGAAAAAGTATGAAAAGTGTAATTGTAAGGGTGCATAGTAAAACAAGTAGAGTACACGTGAAGAGGACTTTATGATATCAACTACCATTTTAAAGTCTTGGAATACTGAGATTTAACTGGATTAAGTTTGCTTTTAAAGTATTACCAACTAATAATTCATATCTCTAAATGAAGAATTAGTCAGCTTGTTTCATCTCACATTCTGAGAGCAGGTTTTTTTCATTTTGGAGCAAGGTTCCATTAATGTTTCTTAATATAGTATCAAGATATGTCATCTCAGGCTTAACTCATTAGTGCAGTGTCTCTATTTTCTTCTTAATTAAAGAGAAACTGCTGATTCAAGGACAAAAATAGAACCTGATGAAATCTGAATTTATTCCAAGAAAATATTTTGTCTTTTCCTCCAGATGTCAAAAGTGACATATGAGTACATCTTATATGGGAGAGGGGACATACAGCTGCCCTTCCAAGAAGGCAACCTTGGGCTGGAGAATATCACTGATTACTCACCTGTTGTCTCCAGATACAGGAGCTATAATCCAGGATCACTTGTGATAGAATGTCTTCAGCCTAGAAGTTGCCTTAACTATCCTGAGCCCTCCACAAGAATGAGTAAGGAGCACTAAGGGAGTTGAATATAAATTAATCAGTTAAACAAATTTTAATGACTACAAACTACTCAAAGAGCTTGGTGGGCTAAATATGGTACTTTTCTCGAAGTTATTGCAATTAATTTGAGGTAAAGAATTCATGTATGCATAAAACATTTAAAAATAATTTAAAAATATGTGCTAAATGTCTAATGAGAGGTATAAAATATAAAGTCTCAGGAATGGAAAGTTTCATTAGTTTATGTAAATAGGTCTTGTGGATATAGGCAAGAGCCAGGATTTGTAAGTTGCTTCACTCTCACCACCAGCAGAAATGGGAATCTTGTTATTTCTGTCTTTGCTACCTGCTCATCTGAATTTTGGCCTACTGCCTCCGTATGATATATTCAAGATTGTCATCTAAGTCTTTATTTGCAGAAGTCTCCAATTTTTTAAATTTTAGATTCACTTAGGGATGACTATCCAGCTAGCTGGAGTCATTTATGTCCTAGGGCTATATCTTTCCCAGCCTTAAGGCTCTATCTGGTGTCCAGGTCATTTTCAGTCTGACTTACCCCTCTGTGAAGCCACATAAACACTTGAACTGACTGAGTGAGTTGCAAAGATACTAATTTTGTGCTTTCAAGTTCCAGCAGAAACTATATCTAGGCTTACAATGAATTTTCCAATATAGTTTCTTTTTTTATCTATTAATTGCCTCTGTTGTTTTGTTTTGTTTTGTTTTGTTTTGTTTTGTTTTGGTTTTTTTTGTGGTACGCGGGTCTCTCACTGTTGTGACCTCTCCCGTTGTGGAGCACAGGCTCCAGACGCGCAGGCTCAGTGGCCATGGCTCACGGGCCCAGCCACTCCGTGGCATGTGGGATCTTCCCAGACCGGGGCACGAACTCGTGTCCCCTGCATCGGCAGGCGGACTCTCAACCACTGTGCCATCAGGGAAGCCCAAGTATCATTAGGTCACATTTGTTTATTTTTGTTTTTACTTCCACTTTGCTGGGAGGTGGGTCAAACAGGATCTTCCTGTGATTTATGTCATAGAGTGTTCTGTTTATGTTTTCCTCTAAGAGTTTGATAGTGTCTGGTTTTACATTTGGGTCTTTAATCCATTTTGATTTTATTTTTGTACACAGTGTTAGGGAGTATTCTAATTTAATTTTTTTACATGTAGCTGTCCAGTTTTCCCAGCACCACTTATTAAAGAGGCTGCCTTTTCTCCACTGTATATTCTTGACTCCTTTATCAAAGATAAGGTGATCATATGTGCATGGGTTTATCTCTGTGCTTTCTATCCTGTTCCATTGATCTATATTTCTCTTTTGGGCCAGAACCATACTGTCTTGATTACTAGAGTTACTGAAGTCAGGGAGCCTGATGCCTCCTGTTTTTCTTTCTCAAGCTTGCATTGGCTATTCAGGGTCTTTTGTGTTTCCATACAAGTAGCAAAATTTATTGTTCTAGTTCTATAAAAAATGCCACTGGTAGTTTGATAGGGATTCCATTGAATCTGTAGATTGCTTTGGGTAGTATAGTCATTTTCACAATGTTGACTCTTCCAATCCAAGAACCTGGCATACCTCTCCATCTGTTTGTATCATCTTTAATTTCTTTCATCAACATCTTATATTTTTCTGCATACATGTCTTTTGTCTCCTTAGGTAAGTTTATTCCTAAGTATGTATTCTTTTGCAATGGTAAAGTGGAGTGTTTCCTTAATTTCTCTTTCAGATTTTTCATTGTTAGTGTATAGGAATGCAAAAGATTTCCGTGCATTAATTTTGTATCCTGCTAGTTCACCAAATTCGTTGATTACCTCTAGCAGTTTTCTAGTAGCATCCTTAGGATTTTCTATGTATATTATCATGTCATCTGCAAACAGTGACAGTTTTACTTCTTTTCCAATTTGGATTCCTTTTATTTCTTTTTCTTCACTGATTGCTGTGGCGAAAACTTTCAAAGAAAGCTATGTTGAATAATAGTGGTGAGAGTGGGCAACCTTGTCTTGTTCCTGATCGTAGGGGAAACGGTTTCAGTTTTTCACCATTGAGAACGATGTTGGCTATGGGTTTGTAATATTTGGCCTTTATTATGTTACATTCCCTATATAAGACTTTCAGGAGGGTTTTTTTCATAAATTGGTGTTAAATTTCGTTGAAAGTTTTTTCTGCATGTATTTAGATGATCATACGGTTTTTTTCCTTTGAATTTGTTAATATGCTTTATCTCGTTGATTGATTTCCATATACTGAAGAATCATTGCATTCCTGGGATAACCCCAGTTGATCATGGTGTATGATCTTTTTGATGTGCTGTTGGGTTCTGTTTGCTAGCATCTTTTTGAGGATTTTTGCATTTATGTTCATCAGTGATATTGGCCTGTAGTTCTTTTTTCTTGTGACATCTTTGTCTGGTTTTGGTATGAGGGTGATGGTGGCCTTGTAGAATGAGTTTGGGAGTGTTCCTCTCTCTGCAATATTTTAGAAGCATTTGAGAAGGATGGGTGTTAGCTCTTCACTAAATGTTTGAGAAAATTCACCTGTGAAGCCATCTGGTCTTGGGTTTTTGTTTCTTGGAAGATTTTTTTTTTAACATCTTTATTGGAGTATAATTCCTTTACAATGGTGTGTTAGTTTCTGCTTTATAACAAAGTGAATCAATTATACATAAACATATATCCCCATATATCTTCCCTCTTGTGTCTCCCTCCCTCCCACCCTCCCTATTCCACCCCTCTAGGTGGTCACAAAGCACGAGCTGATCTCCCTGTGCTATGGGGTTGCTTTCAACTAGCTATCTATTTTACATTTGGTAGTGTATATATGTCCATGCCACTCTCTCACTTTGCCCCAGCTTACCCTTCCCCCTCCCAATGTCCTCAAGCCCATTCTCTAGTAGGTCTTTATTCCCATCTTGACCCTGGTTCTACATGACCTTTTTTGTTTCTTTTTTTTAGACTCCATATATATGTGTTAGCATACGGTATTTTTTTTCTCTTTCTGACTTACTCCACTCTATATGACAGACTCAAAATCCATCCATCTCATTACAAAAAAATCAAATTCATTACTTTTTATGGCTAAGTAATATTCCATTATATTTATGTGCCACATCTTCTTTATCCATTCATCTTTCAATGGACATTTAGGTTGCTTTCATGTCCTGGTTATCGTAAATAGAGCTGCAATGAACATTGTGGTACATGACTCTTTTTGAATTATGGTTTTCTCAGGATATATGCCCAGTAATGGGATTGCTGGGTCATATGGTAGTTCTATTTGTAGTTTTTTAAGGAAACTCCATACTGTTCTCCATAGTGGCTGTATCAATTTACATTCCCACCCACACTGCAAGAGGGTTCCCTTTTCTCCACACCCTCTCCAACATTTATTGTTTCTAGATACTTTGGTGATGGCCATTCTGGCCCATGTGAGATGATATCACATTGTAGTTTTGATTTGCATTTCTCTAATTATTAATGATATTGAGCATTCTTTAATTTGCTTGTTGGATTTCTGCATATCTTCTTTGGAGAAATGTCTGTTTAAGTCTTCTGCCTGTTTTTGGATTGGGTTGTTTGTTTTTTGAATATTGTGCTGCATGGGCTGCTTGTAAATTTTGGAGATTAATCCTTTGCCAGTTGCTTCATTTGCAAATATTTTCTCTCATTCTGATGGTTGTCTTTTTGTCTTGCTTATGGTTTGCTTTTCTGTGCAAAAGCTTTTAAGTTGCATTAGGTCTCATTTTTTAATTTTTGTTTTTATTTCCATTTCTCTAAGAGGTGGGTCAAAAAGGTTCTTCCTGTGATTTATGTCATAGAGTGTTCTGCCTATGTTTTCCTCTAAGAGTTTGATAGTGTCTTGTCTTATATTTATGTATTTAATCCATGTTGAGTTGTTTTTTCTTTATGATGTTAAGGAGTTTTCTAATTTCATTCTTTTACAGGTAGCTGTCAGTTTTCCCAGCACCACTTACTGACAAGGCTCTCTTTTCTCCACTGTATATTCTTGCCTCCTTTTTCAAAAATAAGGTGACCATATGTGCATGGGTTTAACTCTGGGCTTTCTATCCTGTTCCACTGATTGATAGTTCTGTTTCCATGCCAGTACTATCCTGACTTAATTACTGTAACTTTGTAGAATAGTCTGAAGTCAGGGAGCCTGATTCTTCCAGCTGCATTTTTCTTTCTCAAGATTGCTTTGGCTATTCGGGGTCTTTTGTGTTTCCATACTAATTATGAAATTTTTGTTCTAGTTCTGGAAAAATGCAATTGGTAGTTTGATAGAGATTGCATTGAATTTGTAAATTGCTTTGCATAGTATAGACATTTTCACATGTTGATTCTTCCAGTCCAAGAAAATATTATATCTCTCCATCTGTTGTATCATCTTTAATTTCTTTCATCAGTATCTTATAGTTTTCTTCATACAGGTGTTTTTTCTCCTTAGGCAGGTTTATTCATAGGTGTTTTGTTTTTCTGTTTGTTGCAATGGTAAATGGGAGGGCTTCCTTAATTTCTCTTTCAGATTTTTCATCATTAGTACATAGGAATGCATGACATTTCTGTGCATTAATTTTATATCCTGCTACTTTACCAAATTCCTCGATTAGAGTAGAAGTTTTCTGGTAACATCCTTAGGATTGTCTATGTATACTATCATGTCATCTGCAAATGACAGCTTTACTTTTTCTTTTCGGATTTGGATTTCTTTTATTTCTTTTTCATCTCTGATTGTTGTGGCTTAAACTTCCAAAACTATGTTGAATAATAGTGGTGAGAGTGGGAGACCTTGTCTTGTTCCTGATCGTAGTGGAAATGCTTTCAGTTTTTCATCATTGAGGATGATGTTGGCTGTGGGTTTGTCATATATGGCCTTTATTATGTTGTGGAAAGTTCTCCCTATGCCTACTTCTGGAGTGTTTTTATCATAAATGGGTGCCGAATTTTGTTGAAAGCTTTCTCTGCATCTACTGAGATGATCATATGGTTTTTCTCTTTCAATGTGTTAATATGGTTTATCACATTGATTGATTTGCATATGTTGAAGAATTCTTGCATTCCGGGGATTAATCCCACTTGATCATGGTGTATGATCCTGTTAATGTGCTGTAGGATTCTGTTTGGTAGTGTTTTGTTGAGGATTTTTACATCTATGTTCATCAGTGATTTTGGCCTGTAGTTTTCTTTGTGACATCTTTGTCTGGTTTTGGTAGCAGGGTGATGGTGGCCTTGTAGACTGTGTTTGGGAGTGCTCCTCCCTCTGCTGTATTTTGGAAGAATTTGAGAAGGATAGGTGTTAGCTCTTCTCTAAATGTTTGATAGAATTCACCTCTGAAGCCATCTGGTCCTGGGCTTTGGTTTGTTGGAATATTTACATCATAGTTTCAATTTCAGTGCTTGTGATTGGTCTGTTCATAATTTCTATTTCTTCCTGGTTCAGTCTCAGAAGTTTGTGCATTTCTACGAATTTGTCCATTTCTCCCAGGTTGTCCATTTTATTTGCATATAGTTGCTTGTAGTAATATCTCATGATCCTCTTATTTCTGCAGCGTCTGTTGTTACTTCTCCTTCTTCATTTCTACTTCTATTGAGTTGAGTCTTCTCCCAATTTTTCTTGATGAACCTGGCTAATAGTTTAAAATTTTTGTTTATCTTCTCAAAGAAAAGCTTTTACCTTTATTGATCTTTGCTATCATTTCTTTCATTTCTTTTTCATTTATTTCTGGTCTGATCTTTATGATTTCTTTCCTTCTGCTAACTTTGGAGATTTTTCGTTCTTCTTTCTCTAATTGCTTTAGGTGTAAGGTTAGGTGGTTTATTTGAGATAAATAAACCTTGTTTATTTCTTGTTTATTAAGGTAGGATTGTATTGCTATAAACTTCCCTCTTAGAAGTGCTTTTGGTGTATCACATAGGTTTTGGGTCATCGTGTTTCCATTGTTATTTGTTTCTAAGTATTTTTTGATTTCCCCTTTGATTTCTTCAGTGATCTCTTGGGTATTAAGTAGTGTATTGTTTAGCCACCATGTATTTGTAATTCTTACAGATATTTTCCTGTAATTGATATCTAATCTCATAGCATTGTTGTCGGAAAGATGCTTGATATGATTTCAATTTTCTTAAATTTATCAAGGTTTGTCTTGTGACCCAAGATATGATCTATCCTGGAGCATGTTCCATGAGCCCTTGAGAAGAATGTGTATTCTGTTGTTTTTGGATGGAATGTCCTGTAAATATCAGTTAAGTCCCTCTTGTTTAATGTATCATTTAAAGCTTGTGTTTCCTTTTTTGTTTTCATTTTGGATGATCTTTCTATTGGTGAAACTGGGATGTAAAAGTCCCCTTCTATGATTGTGTTACTGTTGATTTCCTTTTTTATGGCTGTTATTATTTGCCTTATGTATTGAGGTGCTCCTATGTTGGGTGCATAAATATTTAAAATTATTATATCTTCTTCTTGGATTGATCCTTTGATCATTATGTAGTGTCCTTCTTTGTCTCTTGGAATAGTCTTTGTTTTAAAGTCTATTTTGTCTGATATGAGAATTGTTATGCCAGCTTTCTTTTGATTTCCATTTGCATGGAATATCTTTTTCCATTCCCTTTCTTTCAGTTTGTATGTGTCCCTAGGTCTGAAGTGGGTCGCTTGTAGACAGCATATATACAGAGCATGTTTTTGTATACATTCAGCCAATATATGTCTTTTGGTTGGAGCATTTAATCCATTTACATTTAAGGTAATTATTGATATGTATGTTCCTATTACTATTTTCTTAATTGTTTCAGTTTTGTCATTGTAAGTCTTTTCTTCCATTGTGTTTGCTGCCTAGAGAAGTTTCTTTAGCATTTGTTGTAAAGCTGGTTTGGTGGTGTTGCATTCTCTTAGCTTTTATTCATCTGTAATGGCTTTATTTTCTCCATCAAATCTGAATGAGATCTTTGTTGGGTACCGTAATCTTGTTTTTAAATTTTTCTCCTTCATCACTTTAAATATGTCCTGCCACTCCCTTCTGGCTTGCAGAGTTTCTGCTGAAAAATCAGCTGTTAACCTTATTGGTATTCCCTTTTGTGTTATTTGTTGTTTTTCCCTTGCTGATTTTAATATTTTTCCTTTGTATTTAATTTTTGATAGTTTGATTAATATGTGTCTTGGTATGTTTCTCCTTGGATTTATCCTGTATGGGATTCTCTTGGTTCCTGGACTTGATTAACTATTTCCCATCCCATATTAGGGAAGTTTTCAACTGTAATCTCTTCAAATATTTTGCCAGTCCCTTGCTTTTTTGCTTCTTTTTCTGTGACCCCTATAATTTGAATGTTGGTGCATTTACTGTTGTTGCAGAGGTCTCTGAGACTGTCCTGAAATTTTTTCATTCTTTTTTCTTTATTCCACTCTCCAGTAATTATTTCCACTATTTTATCTTCCAGGTCACTTATCTGTTCTTCTGCCTCAGTTATTCTGCTACTGAACCCTTCTAGAGAATTTTTAATTTCACTTATTTTGTTGTTCATCACAGTTTGTTTGTTCTTTAGTTCTTCTAGGTCCTTGTTAAATGTTTCTTTTATTTTCTCCATTCTATTTCCAAGATTTTGGATCATCTTTACTATCATTATTCTGAATGCTTTTTCAGGTAGACTGCCTATTTCCTCTTCATTTGTTATGTCTGGTGGGGTTTTGCCTTGTTCATTCATCTTCTGTGAGGTTCTCTGCCTTCTCATTTTGCTTAACTTACTGTATTTGGGGTCTCCTTTTCTCAGGCTGCAGGTTTGTAGTTCCCATTGTTTTTGGTGTCTGTCCCCAGTGGCCAAGGTTTGTTCAGTGGGTTGTGTAGGCTTCCTGGTGGAGGGTACTAGTGCCTGTGTTCTGCTTAATGAGGCTCTATCTTGTCTTTCTGTTGGGCAGGTCCATGTATGGTGGTGTGTTTTGGGGTGCTTGTGGCCTTATGATTTTAGGCAGCCTCTCTGCTAATGGATGTGGTGGTGTTCCTGTCTTGCTAGTTGTTTGGCATAGAATGTGTAGCAGTGTAGCTTGTTGGTCGTTGAGTGAAGCTGTGTCCTGGCATTGAGATGGAGATCTCTGGGACATTTTTGCCATTTTATATTACGTGGTGCTGAGATGTCTTTTGCAGACCAGTGTCCTGAACTTAGATCTCCTACCTCAGAGGCACAGTCCTGATGCCTGGCTGGAGCACAAAGAGTCTGTCATCCACACAGCTAGGAATATAAGACAGAAAAATAAAGAAAGAAAGAAGATAAAATAAAGTTATTAAAATAAAAAATTAAAAAGTAGTTATTTAAACTGTTTTTAAGTAATGAAAAAAAGAAAGAAAGAAAGAAGAGAGCAACCAAACCAAAAACAAATCCACCAATGATAACAAGTGCTAAAACCTATACTAAAAATAAAAAAAGAAAAAGAAAAAAATGGACAAATGGAACCCTAGGACAAAATGTAAAAGCAAAGTTATAGAGACAAAATCACACACAGAAGTATACACATACAGACTCACAAAAGAGAAAAAAACATATATATCATTGCTCCCAAAGTCCACCTCATCAATTTGGGATGATATTTTGTCTGTCCAAGTATTCCACAGATGCAGGGTACATCAAGTTGATTGTGGAGCTTTAATCCACTGCTCCTGAGGCTGCTGGGAGAGATTTCCCTTTCTCTTCTTTGTTGTCACAGTTCCCATATTTGGCCCCACCTCTGTGTGTAGGTCACCGAAGGGCATCTCTTTTTCACTCAGACAGGATGGGGTTAAAGGAGCAGCTGATTCAGGGTCTCTGGGTCACTCAGGCCAGGGAGAGGGAGGTGTACAGAGTGCAGGGTGAGCCGGCAGCAGCAGAGGCCAGCATGACATTGCACCAGCCTGAGGCATGCCATGTGTTCTCCCATGGAATTTGTCCATGGATCACAGGACCCTGGCAGTGGTGGGCTGCACAGGTTCATGGGAGGGGAGGTATGGATAGTGATCTGTGCTTCCACACAGGCTTCTTGGTGGCTGAAGCAGCAGCATTAGCATCTCATGCCCATCTCTGGGATCTTCCCTGATAGCTACGGATCATGCCCATCTCTGGAGCTCCTTTAATCGGTGCTCTTAATCCCCTCTCCTTTCACACCAGGAAACAAAGAGGCAAGAAAAAGTCTCTTGCCTCTTTGGCAGCTCCAGAATTTTTCCCGGACTCCCTCCTGGCTAGCTGTGGTTCACTAGCCCCTTCAGGCTGTGTTCACGCAGCCAACCCCAGTCCTCTCCTGGAGATCCAAAGTCTAAAGCCTGAGCCTCAGCTCCCAGCCCCCGCCTGCCCCAGCAAGTGAGCAGACAAGCCTCTTGGGCTGGTGAGTGTTGGTCGTCACCAATTCTATGTGCAGGAATCTCTCCACTTTGCCCTCTGCACCCCTGTTGCTGCACTCTCCTCTGTGGCTCCAAAACTTCCCACCTCCACCACCTGCAGTGTCCACCCACGAAAGGGCTTCCTACTGTGTGGAAATCTTTCCTGCTTCACAGCTGCCTCCCACTGGTTCAGGTCCCATCCCTATTCTTTTGTCTCTTATTTTGCTTTTTTCTTTTGCCCTACCCAGGTACGTTTGGAGTTTCTTGCCTTTTGGGAGGTCTGAGTTCTTCTGCCAACGTTCTGTAAGTGTTCTGTGGGAGTTGTTCCACACGTAGATGTATTTCTGATGTAGTTTTTGGGAGGAAGGTGATCTCCACGTCTGACTCTTCCGACATCTTGAAGCTTCTCCTCTCAGAGTCTCTTATAAAGCCCTTTTTATCCATCTACCACCATCCTAGTTCCAGTTCTTATTACCTCATATCAGGACTATTTTAGGAACTTTTAAATGGATCCCTCTGACATACCACCATTTCCTCTCTTGGAAGATTTTTAATCAGTTTCAATTTCAGTGCTTGTGATTGGTCTGTTTATATTTTCTGTTTCTTCCTGGTCAGTCTCAGAACATTGTGCTTTACTAAGAATTTGTTCATTTCTTCCAGGTTGTCCATTTTATTGGTTTATAGTTGCTTGTAGTAATCTCTCATAATCCTTTATATTTCTGCAGTCAGTTGTTACTTCTCCTTTTTCATTTCTATTTTTCTTGATTTGAGTCTTTTCTCTTTTTATCTTGATGATTCTGGTTAAAGGCTTATCAATTTTTATTTATCTTTTCAAAGAACCAGCTTTTAGTTTTATTGATCTTTGCTATCATTTCCTTCATTTCTTTTTCATTTATTTCTGATCTGACCTTTATGATTTCTTTCCTTCTGCCTTTTTTGTTTTTTTTGGTTGTTGTTGTTCTCTCTAATTGCTTTAGTTGTAAAATTAGGTTGTTTATTTGAGATGTTTCTTTTTCCTTAAGGTAGGATTGTATTGCTGTATACTACCCTCTTAGAAGTGCTTTTGCTGCATCCCATAGGTTTTGGGTCATTGTGTTTTCATTTTCATTTGTTTTAGGTATTTTTTGATTTCCTCTTTGATTTCTTCAATGATCTCTTGGATATTTAGTAGTGTATTGTTTAACATTCATGTGTTTGTATTTTTTACAGATTTTTTTCCTCTAATTGATATCTAACCTCATAGCACTGTGGTTGGAAAAGATACTTGATATGATTTAAATTTTCTTTAATTTACCAAGGCTTGATTTGTGACCCAAGACATGATCTATCCTGGAGAATGTTCCATGAGCACTTTAGAAGAAAGTGTATTCTATTGTTTTTGGATGGAATGTCCTATAAATATCAGTTAAGTCCATTTGGTCTAATATATTATTTAAAACTTGTGTTTCCTTATTTATTTTCATTTTGGATGATCTGTCCTTTGGTGAAAGTGGAATGTTAATGTCCTCTACTATTTTTTTGTTACTTTCAGTTTCCCATTTTATGGCTATTAGCAGTTTTCTTATGTAAAGAGGTGCTCCTATGTCAGGTGCATAAATATTTACAATTGTTATATCTTCTCCTTGGATTGATCCCTTGATCATTATGTAGTGTTCTTATTTGTCTCTTTTTACAGTCTTTATTTTAAAGTCTATTTTGTCTGATACGAGAATTGCAACTCCTGCTTTCCTTTGATTTCTATTTGCATGGAATATCTTTTTTCCATCTCCTCATTTTCAGTATGTATGTGTCCCTAGGCCTGAAGTGGGTCTTTTGTAGACAGCATATATGCAGGTCTTGTTTTTGTATCCATTTAGTCAGTCTATATCTTTTGATTGGAGGATTTAATCCATTTATATTAAAGGTAGTTATTGATATGTATGTTCTTATTAACATTTTCTTAATTGTTTTGGGTTTGTTATTGTATGTTTTTTCCTTTTCTTGTGTTTCCTTCTAGAGAAGTTCCTTTAGCATTTGTTGTAAAGCTGGTTTGGTGGTGCTGACTTCTCTTACCTTTTGCTTGCTTGTTAACGTTTTAATTTCCTGTTGAATCTGAGTGAGATCCTTGCAGTGTAGAATAACCTTGGTTGTAGTTTTTATCCTTCATTGCTTTAAATATATCCTGCCACTCCCTTCTGACTTGCAGGGTTTCTGCTGAAAGATCAGCTGTTAACCTTATAGGTATTTACTTGCATGCTATTTGTTGCTTTCCCCTTGCTGCTTTTAATATTTTTTATTTGTATTTCATTTTTGATAGTTTGATTATTATGTGTCTTGGCGTGTTTCTCCTTGGATTTATCCTGTATAGGTCTCTCTGTGCTTCCTGGTCTTGACTGACTATTTCCTTTCCCATATTAGGGAAATTTTCCACTATAATCTCTTCAAATATTTTGTCAGTCCCTTTCTTTTTTGCTTCTTCTTCTGGAACCTCTATATTTTGAATGTTGGTGCATTTAATTTGTCCCAGAGGTTTCTGAGACTGTCCTCAATCCTTTCCATTCTTTTTTTCTTTATTTTGCTCTGCAGTAGTTATTTCCAGTATTTTATATTCCAGGTCACTTTTCCATTCTTTGCTTCAGTTACTCCACTATTGATTCCTTCTAGAGAATTTTTAATTTCATTTATTTTGTTGTTCATCATTGTCTGTTTGCTCTTTAGTTCTTCTAGTTCTTTGTTAAACGTTTCTTGTATTTTCTCAATTATCTTTTGAAGATTTTGACATCTTTACTATCATTACTCTGAATTCTTTTTCA
This sequence comes from Tursiops truncatus, assembly GCF_011762595.2. Classification (NCBI taxonomy): domain Eukaryota; kingdom Metazoa; phylum Chordata; class Mammalia; order Artiodactyla; family Delphinidae; genus Tursiops; species Tursiops truncatus. The sequence goes on from NC_047046.1 coordinate 58,888,822, forward strand.
TGTAGACTGCCTCTTTTCTCTTCATTTGTTTGTTCTGTTGGGTTTTTACATTTCTCCTTCATCTGCTGTTTATTTCTCTGTCTTCTCATTTTGTTTAACATACTGTGTTTGTGGTCTCCTCTTGGTTGGCTTCAAGTTTGTAGTTCTTGTTGTTTTTCATGTCTGCCTCCAGTGGGTAGTGTTGGGTCAATGGTTTGTGTTGGTGCCCTGGTGGAGGAGACTGGTGCCTGTGTTCTGCTGGATGAGGATGGATCTTTTCTTTCTGGTGGGCAGAACCACACCTGGTGGTGTGTTTTGGGGTGTCTGTGAACTTATTATGATTTTAGGCAGCCTCTCTGCTAATGGGTGGGGTTGTGTTCCCATCTTATAGTTGTTTGGTATGGTGTGTCCAGCACTTAAGCTTGCTGGTCGTTGAGTGGAGCTGGGTTTTAACATTGGGACAGAGATCTCTGGTAGATCTCTCACCACTTGATATTATGTGGGGTCAAGAAGTCTTTGGTCATCCAATGTCCTGTCTTCACTCTCCTACCTGGAGGCTCAGGGCTGACACCTGGCTGAAGCACCAAGACCTTTTCAGCCACACAACTTTTGGAAAGTCTGAGATCTCTGCCACTTTTCAATAGGTGTTCTGTAGGACTCATTTCACATGTAGATGCATTTTTGTATTTGTGGGGAGGAAGGTGATCTTCACATCTTAGTCCTCTGCCATCTTGAAGGTCCTTCTCCTTCTAGCTTCCTCCACACTCTAAAGTTGAAAATCACCTTCTTTCTTGATTCTTGCCTCTGTTGACCCTTACTCAGTAAATTTCCCACTGGGCCTTCATGGGCCCTCCTCTCCCTGTCTCATAATGTATTCTTGAGAAAGTTCCATGTGTACTTGAAGAGAATGTGTATTCTGCTGTTTTGGATGGAATGTTCTACATATATCTCTAAAGTTCACCTGGTGTAATGTGTCATTTAAGGGCAGTGTTTCCTTATTGATTTTCTGTCAGTATGTTCAGTTCATTGATATAAGTGAGGGTTTAAAGTCCCATACTATTATTTTGTTTCTTTAAATTTCTCTCTTTATGTTTGTTAATATTTGCTATGTACTTTGGTGCTCCTATGTTGGGTGCATATACATTTGCAGTTTTTATATCTTCTTTGATTAATCACTTTATCATTTATAATGTCCTTTTTTTCTTGTTATGGTCTTGAATGTCTCTTTTTTTCCTGAGTATTGCTACACCCAGCTTTCTTTTTATTTTGTTCCATTTACATGGTATACCTTTTTCCATATCCTCACTTTCAGTCTGTGTGAGTCATTAGATTTGAAGTGAGTCTCTTGTAGGCAGTGTTATATGGATCTTGTGTTTTTATCTATTCAGTCAGTCTGTGTCTTTTGCCTGTAGCATTTGGTCCATTTACATTTAAAGTAATTATTTATAGTTATGTATTTATTACCTTTCTGTTAAATATTTTCAACTTATTTTTGTAATTTTTTTTTTTTTTTGTTTTTTTTTTTTTTTGCGGTATGTGAGCCTCTCATTGTTGTGGCCTCTCGCATTGTGGAGCACAGGTTCTGGATGCGCAGGCCCAGGGGCCATGGCTCACGGGCCTAGCCACTCCGCAGCATGTGGGATCTTCCCATACCGGGACACAAACCTATGTCCCCTGCATCAGCAGGCAGACTCTCAACCACTGCTCCACCAGGGAAGCCCTGTAATTCTTTTTCATTGATGAATATTTTCATCATTATGTTTGGATTATTTTCTCTCTGTGTGTGTGTGTGTGTGTGTGTGTGTGTGTGTGTGTTTCTAATACAGGTTTTTGGTTTGTGATTATACTGAGGTTAATATATAACAACTTATATCTCTATGTGATTAATTTAACTTGATGTCTCTTAATTTCAAACACATTTAACCACCTTGAATTTTTATCCCTCTCAACCCTTCCCATTTAATGATTTTCACATTGCATTTTACTTATTTTTCAATAATTATTGTGAGTATAGATGTTTTTACTATTTTTCTCGTTTAACCTTCCTATTAGCTTTAAAGTATATTTGTCTTTACCAATGAGTTTTCTTTTTCTTTAATAATTTTTATATTTCTAGTTGGGGTCTTTTCCAATTAATGAAATTCCTTTAAAATATAAAGCCAGTTTAGTGGTGCTAAACTCTTAATTTTTGTTTGTCTGTAAAACTCTTAATCTCTTCAAATCTTAATGATAGCCTTGCCAGGTAGAGTCTTCCTGATTGTAGGATTTTTCCTCTCATCACTTTGATTATATTGTGCCACTCCTGGCTTACAAAATTTCTACTGAAAAGTCAGGTGATAGTCATGGAATTTTCCTTGTATGTAACTATTTGCTTTTATCTTGGTGCTTAAGAATCTATCTTTATTTAATTTTCCCTTTTAATTGTGTATTAGTGTAGACCTCTTTGTTTTTATCTTATTTGGAACTCTCTATAATTCCTGGATCTGGATATCTCTTTCCATTCCCAGGTTCAGGAAGTTTTCATCCATTATGTCTTCAAATAAGTTCTCTGCCCCTTTTCCTCCTTCTTCTCCTTCTGGGACCTCTATAATATGAATGTTAGTATACTTGATATTGTTCCAAAGGTCTATTAAAGTATTCTCTATTTTAATTGTTTTTTCTTTTCTTTTATTCAGTTTGGGTGATTGCCACTACTTTGTCTTCCAGTTCACAGTTCTGTTCCTCTGTATCATCTAATCTACTGTTGATTCCTTCTAGTGTTTCCATTATTGTATTCTTCTGCTTTTGAGGGGGTCTCTTTTTATATTTTATAAGGCTTTTCTGAAATTCTCACCACATTCATCTATTCTTCTCCTGAGTCCTTTGAGCATTTTCATGATTAATACCTTGGACTCTGTATCATGTAGATTGCTTATTTCCACTTCATTTATTTCCTTTATAATATTTTATCATGTTTATTTGTTTAAAATATATTCTTCTGTCTCATTTTGCCTAATTCTCTATGTCTATATTTATGTGTTAGGTAATTTGGTTATATTTCTCAATCTTGGAGAACTAGCCTTACATAGGAGACATCCTGTGGGGCCCAATGGCACACTCCCTTCTGGTCATCAGAACTATATGTTCTAGGGGTGCCCCCTGTGTAGGCTTCATGGTCCCTTCTGTTGTGGCAGGGCCAAATACTATTGGTATATTGGTAGGTGGTTCTGGACTTTGATCTTGTTGACTGTCAGATGCTGCCTTATGTGGTGGCTGCTTTCCTGCTGGTGTGCTGGGCAGAGTCCTGGGGCAGCTGGCTGTCAGATCTGGGGTGAGGGAGCTGGTATCATCTTGCTGAGCAGTGGCTAAACCCTTAGCACTAATAGGCTAGAGGGAGAACTCCAAACTATTATTTGCCAGTACCAATGCCCTCTGGTAGAAAAAGCTCCCCAAGTTAGCTGGCTCCAGCATCTATGTCCCAAGTGATATGTCCCAATTGCTTCCTGCCTCTCTGGGAGGCTCTCCAGTTCAGCAAGTGGGTCTGACCCACCACTCCATTCCAGTTACTACTTCTGCACTAGGACTTAGATTGTGAGAGATTTTGCATGCACCCTTTAAAAGGGAAGTCTCTGTATACTATAGCTCTCCAGATCTATTGTATGCAAGCCCTGCTGGCCTGTAAAGCTAGATGTTCTTGGAACTTCTCTTCCTGGTGCAGGACCTCCAGGCTGGGGAACCCAGTGTGGGACTTGAACCATCATTGATTACCCTTTTATTTGTGTGTTGCCTATCTGGGAGTATGGGTCTTGACTATACCATGTCTCTGTCCCTGCTACCTGACCCATTATGTTTCCTTGTTTATTTAGTTGTGGAAAATCTTTTCTGTTATTTTTCAGGTTATTCTCATTGGTAGTTGCTCTGTAATATAGTTAAATTTTGGTGTGGCCATGGAATGAGTTGAGCTCAGGGTTTTCCTTCTTCACCATATTGGGCACGATTCTACTCACCTCATTTTGGATTATTTTTTGATGGTCCATGACACACTGACCATATGCTTAATAATACCTAGTACATTGCATTATTAATAATAAATGCATGCTATTTCTTTAGTCTTATGAGAGGCAGAAAAAATGAACTATTTATCCATGTAGCCATATCAGAGCTGTCATAGTTGTTGGTAAATGTCAGATAATAAATGCTTATTGAATATTTTCAATAACAAATAATATTTGAGTTGGGTATTGAAATTCAAGTAGTGAAATCCAAGTATAATAGGTATGCATAATAGTCAGGAGAGGCTAAGATATGCTGCAACAACAGGCAACCTTAATATCTGGTATTTTACCATGAATTAGAAAAACAATAGGTTTTTCTCTCCCTCAACACAAAGTTTGATGCAGGTCCATGTAAATTTCAAGGACAGCCTGTCCTATATATGTTGACTCAGCTTGCATGTCTGTTTCAGGCTCATGTTACTTCCTTATAGCTTGCTTTATAAGCTTCACTAGCTTCCTTTAATTCCTTGAGCATTCCAAGATCATTGTTACCCTGAGGCTTTGCACGTTCTGTTCTATGTGGCACACTTTAATATATACTCTGCTAATTCTTCATGTATCTTAAGTCCTATTTCATGAAATAACTCCTCAGTAAGGCCATTCATGACAACCCAAAGGATTACTCACACACACCAGCTTCACTCCAAACCATCACCTGATCTTACTGGCTTTATGACATTTAATAATAATTAATAATAATTTAATAATATCATACACTTATACATTTGCTTATAATGCTCATTGTCTCTTCTCTCCTTTCCTCTACATTCTAAGATATAAGATCTACAAAGCAGGAGCTTATCTGTTTTGTTCACTGATTTTGCCGCAGCAGCTAGAATAATACCTGATACCTAATAAATAACCAACATTTTAAAAGTGAATAAATTGTTTGCAATATCAAGAAGATATACTAGAAAATTCTTAAACTTCAGAATACCAGGAGGCTTCAAGGGGGTGCAAACTTTTTCTGTCAAAGTCTAGATAGTAAATATTTTACGCATTGCAAGCCAAATGATCTCTGTGCAACTATTTAACTCTGCACTGATTCTGCCATTGTAAGTCACAATCACCCATAGACAGAATGTCAACATATGAGTAAAAATATTTTACAAAAAAGTTTACCAACAAAAATAGGCAGCAGCAGCAGCTGGACTTGGTCTGACGGCATAGTAAACTAACCCTTGCCTCAGATAATGATGGCAATGGAAATAAGAATAGAGGAGAACAGGTGTAATTAAGAAACTTGAGAAGTGATGTTGGAAGTTTCTGGTGAGTAAAGCATGAGTTAGTGATAACCTTATATCATCTGTTTCTTCAGCCTGCACTTCTTAACCTGTAGAAATCTTCTTCATTTCTAAGAACCAGCTCTAATTCTACACCTTTGAACAGGCTTTCAAAGTCCTCAACAGAGTTCGTCATTTAACTAAACAAAATATTAAGCTTATGTTTTTTAAATTTCTTCTCTGTCTAATACAGTTAGCAATTCACACATTTCCTCAATTCATTATGAAACCCTCAGGAGTAGAGATCATTTGTTTTGTCACCTGCTTTTGTTTTGGCATTGCATTTTCCATTACACTTGGCCTATTGGCTTGTACATATTTCATAATTTCTAATGGAACTATTGAATGAGTTAATGATTGAATCATTTTTTGAAGTGCAGAAGTTCAACTTCCACTTGTTAGTCCCCATCAAGAAAATATCCACAGACCACATATTGTGGATCATAGACAATGGTTTGATAACTTTTGTTTTATCCCCAATTTCTGCTTGCAGTGATGTAGTATTTTCTAGGCTGCTCACATGCCTTTCCATTGGGATATCTCTGTCTTAAGTCCCCATACCCCACCCCACAAAACTTCACTGCCTGCCTCATGTGAGACATAAAATTAACACAAAGACCAGTCATGTATGATAATTAATAGGAACAAAATGTCTAGGATGAAATAAGGTATAAACTACATGATGTAAATACACATCCCAACATAAAGTGATAAAAAACTCTACTTTGAGAGAAACTTGTCTCCTTGAGAAGTTTTTATACTGAAAGATCAGATGGAAAAAAATATCTTAAAGACTCTGAATTTCATGAAAGCAGTAAATTTTCTTCCCCAATGGCTTGAAAAGTTTAGACTATTTCAGCCCAAACATTGTATTTTTTTTTCCATTGGAGAGAGAAATTTTAAAGAGGAGTCGTAAAGTAATAATCATTATTTTAGCATTGCAGTTGACCCTTGAACAATACAGGTTTGAACCCTGTGAATCCATTTAAATGTGGATTTTTTTCAACAAATATAGAGTCAGCCCTCCATATTAACAGGATTCTCATCATGGATACAGAGGGCTGACTGTAGTATGTGATTTTATATAAGGAAATTGAGCATTTGTGGATTTGGGTGTACACAAGTGTTCCTGGAACGAATCCTCCATGGATATCAAAGGGTAACTGTATTTTTATTATAAGAATTACACATATTCGTTTTCAGGTTTTTTGAAAACTGCAAAGCTATAAAGGTAAAAATAAAATTTTCTACTAATCTTAATAATCAGACTCAGTTTGTGTGCTTATATTTCTAATCAAGTAGTTTTTTAAGGTATTAGAATCATGGGCTTTTTAAGTTAAAGTTAAGGAAATTATATTTTCTAGTAGCCTTCCACCTCAAAAACTGAGTCGTAATCTTACTGTCATAGGTAAAGAGAGATTGGATTCTGCTATGGAAAAGAAAAAACCCGTGTATATATTTCTAATCTAGATTTCTGGAGTTCATTTAAAAAATCATCATAGAAACCTGGTTTTTGGTTTTGACTTGCCATGGACTCTATAAAGTAGCAGTCCATAAAGAAGTGAACAGATTTCCAAAACTTCTGTAACTACTAATTAACTTATCACAGCCTAGGTCTTGTGGGCTAGATCAAAGAGTTCTAATGTCCCATAAGAACTCAAGATAAGAATTAGAGTCATGGAAATTTTACCTTTTCTGGATCCACTTGCTGGGAAAACAAGGGAGAAGGAGGTAGAACTAACAGGTTAAAAATGAGTATTCTAGTCATTTTATAGCCCCACCTTAGGACCAACCTCAAGGGGTTGAGGATTTTAAAAATATCTAAAGAGGTATGAGAAACCAAGAATATTAATGCAAGTAGTACACTTACTAGGGATTATATGGAAAAGCTAAGGAAGACCTGAAATTTTCACTTGTAGCTACATCTAACATAGCATAGAGCATGAAGTGGTGGAAGGAGGCATTTAGGTAAGGAGGCTACAGCAGTTCTCATAATTTTGTCTTTGCCTGCTACTCAAGGGATCAATAAATGTTATCATTCTCTTTCAGGATATATAGAGAAGAAAAAAGGGGAAGCGATGCAGGAATTTTCTTATCCATCTGGGCAAGAATTAAAGAGGTTGCCATGGCTCATGTATTTATAAATGAAACAATGGATGGTTCCACAGACATCAGTGATATGACCAGCAATTTCCCCCAAATAGCAAAATAAAGAGCACACTACGCCACATGGGGAGCCCTCCTAGGAGACCAATTATTACAGACAATGAACCAGAGAAGGCCAGAACATTCTACAAGGATATGAAACCCCTTATCCTCTTATACACACTGTACCATCTTGGACGAGAATATGTGTGAGAATGGAACACAAAGTATTCATGCCCAGCAGACAAATGAGATACTAGTATCTGTATTTTTTTTTCCTTTCTACATTTGCTCATGTTTATTTACTGAATATTCATATATTGCAGACAAAACATACATGTAATAATCATATTGAATTCAGACAAAGTTGGGTAAACTTCAGTGTTAATCATAGTTCACAACAGATTTAGTGTATGACTTAACTTGGGTGACAATTTCATCTCCTGAAACAGCCAAAATATTTTCAAGAGTTACTCTGGAAGCAGATTGTTCATAACGACTTACCACACAGTTTATTTTGCAGACAAAGTAGTCATTTTTGCTGAGATGATCATCTTTTCTGGCACTGTTGACTTGGCCAGTAGCCTGTCCTGCTTTTTTTTTTTTTAGAGTATAGTTTCTTTACAATGCTCTGTTAGTTTCTGCTGTACAGCAAAGTGAATCAACTATATGTATACATATAGTCCCCTCTTTTTTGGATTTCCTCCCCATTTAGGTCACTACAGAGCATTGATTAGAGTTCCCTGTGCTATATAGTAGGATCTAATTAGTTATCTGTTTCATACACAGTAGAGTATATATGTCAATCGCAATCTCCCAAAAAATCCCACCCCTCCTTCCTCCCTTGGTATCCATAAGTTTGTTCTCTATGTCTGTGTCTCTATTTCTGCTTTGCAAATAGTTCATCTATACCAGTTTTCTAGATTCCACATATATGTGTTAATTTATTTTTCTTTTTCTGACATACTGCACTCTGTATGACAGTCTCTAGGTCCATCCATGTCTCTTCAAATGGCACTATTCATTCATTTTTATGGCTGAGTAACATTCCACTGTATATATGTATGTACAACATCTTCTTTATCCATTTCTCTGTTGATGGACATTTAGGCTGCTTCCATGTCCTGGCTATTGTAAATAGTGCTGCAATGAACATTGGGGTACATGAATATTTTTGAATTATGGTTTTCTCAGGGTATATGGCCAATAGTGGGATTGCTGGGTCATATGGTAGTTCTATTTTTAGTTTTTTAAGTAACTTCCATACTGCTCTCTACAGTGGCTCTACCAATTTACACCTCACCAACAGTGTAGGAGGGTTCCCTGTTCTCCACACCTTTCCCAGCATTTATTGTTTGTAGATTTTTTTTTTTTGATGATGGCCATTCTGACTGGTATGAGGTAATACCCCACTGTAGTTTTGATTTGCATATCTCTAATAAATCGTGATGTTGAACATCTTCTCCTGTGCCTCTTGGCCATCTGTATGACTTCTCTGGAGAAACATCTATTTAGGTCTTCTGTGCATTTTTTGATTGGGTTGTTCAGTTTTTTTGATATTGAGCTGCATAAGCTGTTTGTATATTTTGAAGATAAATCCCTTGTTAGTTGCTTTGTTTGCAAATATTTTCTCCCATTCTGAAGGTTGTCTTTTTGTCTCATTTATACTTTCTTTGCTGTGCAAAAGATTTTAAGTTTAATTAGGTCCCATTTGTTTACTTTTATTTTTGTTACTCTAGGAGGTGGGTCAAAAAATTATTTCTGTGATTCATGTCAAAGAGTGTTTTTCCTATGTTTTCCTCTAATATTTTTATAGTATCCAGCCTTACATTTAGGTCTTAACCCATTTTGAGTTTAGTTTTGTGTTAGGAAGTGTTCTAATTTCATTCTTTTACATATAGCTGTCCAGTTTACCCATCACCACTTATTGAAGTAATTCTACTAATAATATTTTCCTGAGGCCTCAGCTATCAGTGTCCTTGCCCCACAGTGAGCCACAGCCAACCTCTGCCTCCCCAGGAGGCCCTCCAGTACCTCTAGGTAGGTCTGTGGACCCACTGTGGGTACTGTGGGGGTAGTTCAGACTCTGACCTGGCCCAACTCCCATATGTACTTGCCCCTGAAGTCCATAGCTGCTAAAACTAGACCAGTCTCAGTTGTAGAAACACTTGTCCATTCAGATATTCTACAGACAGTGTTTATCAAGCTGATTGTGGGGATTTAACCTGTGCTTGTGCAGCTGCAGGGAGAAATTTTTGTTCCTCTTCCTTAGTCGTACAAGCCCTCGGGCTCAGCTTTGATTTCGGCCCCATTTCTGCATATGGGCTATCCTCAGGCGTCAGTTCCCTGCCCACAGGACAGGGGGTAAAAGCAGTGGCTGAATGGGACACACTTACTCAGGCCAGGGAGGGGTAAGGCAGCCACAAGTGGAATGTGGGTGAAGTGCCTGTGGTGGCAGAGACTGGCAGAAATTTGAAACAGACTGGGGTGTGCTGTGGGGTCTCCTGGGGAAGTTAGACCCAGATCACAAGACCCTTGGCCGTTGCGGGCTGTACAGATTCCCAGGAACCAGGAAGGTGTGGGCAGTAACCAGACTTTACTAACAAGACCCTTGTTGGCAGTAGTGGCAGCAGTAGCAGTCCAAACTTGCCTCTAGGTTTTGACATAGCAGCTATGACTTGCACCAGTCCCTGGAGCTCATATAAGGTAGGCAGTGCCTGCCACCTGGGAGTGATTGGAGAAAGAAGTTCCTATGGTGGACCTGCCCCTTCCTCTTGCACTCCCCAACAATGGCCCCCTGCCTCTCTGGAAGATCCAGGCTTCTTTGTAGACTCCCTCAGCTGTGGCACACTACACCCTAGCCCCCTCAGGTTGTCTTCACGTAGCCAACCCCAGTCCTCTCCCTGGGGTCTGACCTCCAAAACCCAAGCCTCAGCACTCAGCCCTCACCTGACCAACTTGGGGAGTGGAGAAATATCTCAGGCTGGGGAGTGTCAGTTGGCACTGAATCTCTGTGCAAGTCTCTCTCAGCTTTGTTCTCAACACAGCTGTCACTGTGTTTTCCTCCAAGGCTCCAAAGTTCACACACTCTCCCGTCCCCACCAGTGAGGGGACTTCCCAGTGTGAGGAAACATTTCCTCCTTCACAGTTCCTTCCCAGAGGCACAGGTCTCATTCCAACTCCTTTCTCTCTTTTTCTTTCACCCTACCTAGTTATGTGATGTTCTTGCCCTTTTGGAAATCTGAGGTCTTCTGCCAGCATTCAGTAGATGCTCTGTGAGAGTCATTCCACATGTAGATGTATTTTTGTTGTTTCTGTGGGGAGAAGGTGAGCTCCACATTTACTCCTCCACCATCTCGATCCCTCTGTCCCCACCCCCCCAGTATCTGTAATGATGAAAGGAAACTCTTTTCTTTGCAGTGTAGTGGGACTTGTGAAGTATATTATATCATTTATAGTAAATAAAGAAACTGCTTTCTGTTTACAAATTTTACTGGAGTCTAGATCAAGATGGCAGAGTAAAAGGACCTAGTGTTCACCTCTCCCCACAAGTACAACAAGAATACAGCTACAGGAATTCTGGAAGGGCTCATGCCTAGGAGTACTTCCCAGAACTTCTGTTGCCATGTCCATGTCCCCATGGTAAACCACAGCCATACCACCTCTGCAGGAGACCCTCAAATATAGGAGCTGAGGGATTGACAGGGTCTTGGTGCTCTCGTCGGGAGTCAGTCCTGTGCCTTTAATGTGGGAGACCTGAGTTCAGGACATTAGTCCACCAGAGACCTCCCAGCTCCATGTTACATGGAGCTACATTTCATATTATATGAAATAGCAAAAGATCTCCCAGAGATCTCCATCTCAAGGTTAAGACCCAGATACACTCAATGATCAGCAAGCCACACTACTGGACACCTTATGCCAAACAACTAGCAAGACAGAAACACAACCACACCCATTAGCAGAGAGGTTACCTTATATCATAATAGGGTCACAGACACCCCCAAAACACACCAATGGATGTGGTCCAGCCCACCAGAAAGACAAGATCCAACCTCAACCACCAAAAAATAGACATCAGTCCCCTCCACCAGAAAGCCTACACAACCCACTGAACCAACCATAGCCACTGAGGGCAGACTACAAAAACAATGGGAACTACAAACCTGCAGCCTGAAAAGAGGAGACCCCAAACAGAGTAAGTTAAGCAAAATGAGAAGACAGAAAAACACACAGCAGATGAAGGAGCAAGGTAAAAACCCACCAGAACAAACAAATGAAGAGGAAATAGGCAATTTACCTGAAAGAGAATTCAGAGTAATGATAGTAAAGATGATCCAAAATCTTGGATAGAATGGAGAAAATACAAGAAACGTTAAACAAGGGACTAGAAAAACTAAAAAGCAAACAAACAAACATAAACAACACAATAAATGAAATTAAAAATTCTATAGAAGAAACCAAAGGCAGAATAACTCAGGCAGAAGAACGGAAAGTGACCTAGAAGATAAAATACTGGAAATCAATACCACAGAAGAGAAAAAGAAAAAAGAATGAAAAGAATTGAGGACACTCTCAGAGACCTCTGGGACAACATTAAATGCAACAATATTTGAAATATAGGGGTCCCAGAAGAAGAAGAGAAAAAAAAAAAGGGACTGAAAAAATATTAGAAGAGATTATCATAGAAAATTTCCCCAACCTGGGAAAAGAAATAGTCGATCAAGTCCAGGAAGAACAGAGAGTCCCATAGAGGATAAATCCAAGGAGAAACACACTAAGACACATATTAATCAAACTATCAAAAATTAAGTAGAAAAAAACTATATTAAAAGCAGAAAAGGAAAAACAACAAATAACATACAAGGCAATCCAAATAAGATTAACAGCTGATCATTCAGCAGAAACTCTGCAAACCAGAAATGAGTGGCAGAAGATATTTAAAGTGATGAAAGGGAAAACCTACAACCAAGATTACTCTACACAGCAAGGATCTCATTCAGATTTGATGGAAAAATTAAAACCTTTACAGACGAGCAAAAGCAAAGAGAATTAAGCACCACTAAACCAGCTTTACAAGAAAGGCTAAAGTAACTTCTCAAGGCAGGAAACACTAGAAAAGGGAAAGACCTACAAAAACAAATCCAAAACAATTAAGAATATGGTAATAGGAGAATACATATTGATAACTACCTTAAATGTAAATGGATTAAATGCTCCAACCCAAAGATATAGATTGGCTGAAAGGACAGGAAAAAAAAAGACCTGTACATATGCTGTCTACAAAAGACGAACTTCAGACCTAGGGACACATACAGACTGAAAGTGAGGAGATGGAAAACGATATTCCATGCAAATGGAAATCAAAAGAAAGCGAGAGTCGCAATTCTCATATCAGATGAAATAGACTTTAAAATAAAGACTATTACAAAGGACAAAGAAGGACACTACATAATGATCAAGGGATCAATCCAAGAAGAAGGTATAACAACTGTAAATATTTATGCACCCAACATAGGAGCACATAAATACATAAGGCAAATGCTAACAGCAATAAAAGGGGAAATTGACAGTAACACAATCATAGTAGGGGAATTTAACACCCCAGTTTCACCAATGGAAAGATCATCCAAAATGAAAATAAATAAGGAAAAACAAACTTTAAATGATACATTAAACAAGATGGACTTAATTGATATTTATGGGACATTCCATCCCAAAACAACAGAATACACTTTCTTCTCAAGTGTTCATGGAACATTCTCCAGAGTAGATCATGTCTTGGGTCACAAGTCAAGCCTAGGTAACTTTAAGAAAATTGAAATCTTAACAAGTATCTTTCCTAACCAAAACGCTATGAGACTAGATATCAATTACAGGAAAAAACATCTGTAAAAATACAAACAAATGGAAGTAAACAATACACTACCAAATAACCAAGAGATCACTGAAGAAATCAAAGAGGAAATCAAAAAAAATATCTAGAAACAAATGACAGTGAAAACACAATGACCCCAAACCTATGGGATGCAGCAAAAGCAGTTCTAAGAGGGAAGTCTATAGCAATACAATCTTACCTAAGGAAAAAAGAAACATCTCATATAAACAACCTAACCTTACACTTAAAGCAATTAGAGAAAGAAGAACAAAAATCAGCAAAGTTAGCAGAAGGAAAGAAATCATAAAGATCAGATCAGAAATAAATAAAAAAGGAATGGAAGAAACAGTAGCAAAGATCAATAAAACTAAAAGATGGTTCCTTGAGAAGATTAAAAAAAATTGATAAACTATTAGCCATACTCATCAAGAAAAGAAAGGAGAAGACTCAAATCAATAGAATTAGAAATGAAAAAGGAGAAGTAACAACTGACCCTGCAGAAATACAAAGGATCATGGTAGATTACTACAAGCAACTATATGCCAATAAAATAGACAACCTGGAAGAAATGGACAAATTCTTAGAAAAACAAAACCTTCTGAGTCTGAACCAGGAAGAAATAGAAAATATAAACAGACCAATCACAAGCACTAAAATCAAGATTGTGATTAAAAATCCTCCAGCAAACAAAGGCCCAGGACCAGATAGCTTCACAGGCGAATTCTATGAAACATTTAGAGAAGAGCTAACACCTATCCTTCTCAAACTCTTCCAAAATATACCAGAAGGAGGGACACTCCCAAACACATTCAGTGAGGCCACCATCACCCTGATACCTGATAGCAAAAGCAGACAAAGTTGTCACAAAGAAAGAAAACTACAGGCCAATATCCCTGATGAACATAGATGCAAAAATTCTCGACAAAATACTAGCAAACAGAATCCAACAGAACATTAAAAGGATCATATACGGTGATCAAGTGGGATTTATCCCAGGAATGCAAGGATTCTTCAATATACGCAAGTCAATCTAATGTGATAAACCATATTAACAAATTGAAGGAGATAAACCATATGACCATCTCAATAGATGCAGAAAAGCTTTTGACAAAATTCAACACCCATTTATGATAAAAACCCTCTAGAATGTAGGTATCGAGAGAACTTACCTCACATTAATAAAGGTCATATATGACAAACCCACAGACATCATCATTCTCAATGGTGAGAAACTGAAAACATTTCCTCTAAGATCAGGAACAAGACAGGGTTGTCCACTCTTTCCACCATTATTCAACATAGTTTTGGAAGTTTTAGCCACAACAATCAGAGAAGAAAAAGAAATAAAAGGAATCCAAATTGGAAAAGAAGAAATAGAGCTGTCATTGTTTGCAGATGACATGATATTATACATAGAGAATCCTAAGGATGCTACCTGAAAACTACTAGATCTAATCAATGAATTTGGTAAAGTAGCAGGATACAAAATTAATGCACAAAAATCTTATGCATTCCTACACATTAATGATGAAAAATCTGAAAGAGAAATTAAGGAAACACTCTCATTTACCATTGCAACAAAAAAGAAACAAAATACATAGGAATAAACCTACCTGAGGAACCAAAACACCTGTTTGAAGAAAACTATAAGACACTGATGAAAGAAATTAAAGATGATACAACAGATGGAGAGATATACCATTTTCTTGGATTGGAAAAATCAACATTGTGAAAATGTCTATACTACACAAAGCAATCTACAGATTCAATGCAATCCCTATCAAACTACCAATGGCATTTTTCACAGAACTAGAACCAAATGTGTCACAATTTGTATGGAAACAGAAAAGACTCCGAATAATGAAAGTAATCTTGAGAAAGAAATACGGAGCTGGAGGAATCAGGCTCCTGGACTTAAGACTATACTACAAAGCTACAATAATTAAGACAGTATGGTAATGGCACAAAAACAGAAATATAGATAAATGGAACAGGACAGAAAGCCCAGAGATAAACCCATGCACATGCGGTCAACTTTTCTTTGATAAAGGATGCAAAAATGTACAATAAAGAATAGATAGCCTCTTCAATAAGTGGTGCTGGGAAAACAGGAGAGGTACATGTAAAAGAATAAAATGAGAAAACTCCCTAACACTGTGTACAAATTTAATATCTAAATGGTCTTTGGTCTTTAGACCTAAATTTAAGGCCAAACACTCTAAAACTCTTAGAGGAAAACATAGGCAGAACACTCTATGACATAAATCACAGGAAGATCCTTTTTGACCCACCTCTTAGAGAAATGGAAATAAAAACAAAAGTAAACAAATGGGTCTTA
Source organism: Tursiops truncatus (assembly GCF_011762595.2). Lineage (NCBI taxonomy): Eukaryota > Metazoa > Chordata > Mammalia > Artiodactyla > Delphinidae > Tursiops > Tursiops truncatus. The sequence continues at coordinate 58,904,479 of NC_047046.1, forward strand.
ATGAAACTTAAAAACTTTTGCACAGCAAAGAAAACATAGAGAAGACAGAAAGACAACCCTCAGAATGGGAGAAAATATTTGCAAATGAAGCAACTGACAAAGGATTAATCTCCAAAATTTACAAGCAGCTCAATATCAAAAAACAAACAACCCAATCCAAAAATGGGTAGGAAAACTAAATAGACATTTCTCCAAAGAAGATATACAGATTGCTTACAAACACATGAAAGGATGTTCAACATCACTAATCATTAGAGAAATTCAAATCAAATCTACAATGAGGTATCACTTCACACCCCTCAGAATGGGCATCATCAGAAAATCTACAAACAGCAAATGCTGAAGAAGGTGTGGAGAGAAGGGAACCCTCTTGCACTGTTGGTTGGAATGTAAATTGATACAACCACTATGGAGAACAGTATGGAGGTTCATTAAAATATAAAAATAAAACTACCATATGACCCAGCAATCCCACTACTGGGCATATACCCTGAGAAAACCATAATTCAAAAATAGTCATGTACCACAATGTTCATTGCAGTTCTATTTACAACAGCCAGTACATGGAAGCAACCTAAGTGTCCACTGAGAGAAGAATGGATAAAGAAGATGTGGCACATATATACACCTATATATGAGAGTGGTATTGACATATATACACTACCAAATGTAAAATAGATAACTAGTGGGAAGAAGCTGCATAGCACAGGGAGATCAGCTTGGTGCTTTGTGACCACCAGAGGGGTGGGATAGGGAAGGTGGGAGGAAGACTATATGGGGATATTTGTATACATATAGCTGATTCACTTTTTTATACAGCAGAAACTAACACAACATTGTAAAGCAATTACACTCCAATAAAAATGTTAAAAAAAGAATAGATCTATAAGTGGAACAATTTGTTCAGCACAGTTGATGAACACTATCAGAGGACCTCAGACACTTAAAAGGACAAGAAACGATGTTAGTGTAACAGGGTAGGATGAAGGAGAGAAAGGGAATAAAAAGAAAGGAAGAAATGGGATGGGACCCAAATCCCTGTGGGGTGAGCTGAAGGAGAAAAGAAGTTACCACACCAAGAGAGGCCTTCTCACTGGTGGTGAGATATGCTGAAAAAGAGGGGGCAGCTTCAGGATCTAGCAGAAGAAAGTACAGAGGCTGGCAGGACAGTATGAAACTTTCATGAACAGTCTGTATCACAGCCCTGACAACCCAGACAGAGATGGGTGTCCACCAGTGCTTGTGGGGGCTGACTGCTGAAGCATTGGGACATGGAGAGAGGCCTGCTGTTGGCTGTGAGGATAGAGCCTGAAGGGATGGGAGTGTGGAACTCAGCTGTGCAGAGACAGCCTGAGAGGATGGGAGTGAGGAGCTCCAAAGGTGGGAATGCTCCTAGAAGAAGCTGGATCTGCCTTGGAAGTGAGGAGCCAGTGTTGAGTGGAGCACAAGGGGGTAGGGCTGACATTGTGGACTCTCTCCCCAGATGCCAGCCTCTGCCTTTACAGACTCTAAGAGGTTCTCCCACCAGAGAGAGCTCACTCCAATCTGTCACAGCTTCCTGACAGCCCCTGCCTCATGGGCACTAGAGGGGATTCCGAGTAGAGCAAGCACACACGTCCCAGTTGTGGTCACCTTATCCCTACCCCAACTGAGCAAGTGCTCGTGACTCAGTCTGTAGAGGCCTCTTGCCCCTCCCACCTAAGCAAACAAGTATGCTTCAGCCAATGCCTTTGCTGCCTCTCTCCTGGGCAGGGAACAAACACCTGAGGGTGGCCCACAAGCAGAGGTGGAACCAAACCCAAAGCAGAGCCCCAGGGCCTGTGCAACTAAGGAAGAGGAACTGAAATTTCTCTGTGCATCTGTGCAAGCCACAGATTAAACCCACGTGATCAGCATGGATAACCCAGCTTCTGCAGAATATATGAATGGACAAGTGCTCCCACAATCAAGACTGGTCTAGATTTACCAGCTATGGACTTTGGGGCAAGTACATGTAGGAGTTGGACGAGGTCAGAGGTTGAGCTGCCCTCAAAGTGCCCAGGGTTGGTCCAGAGACCTAACTAGGGGTCTTGGGGAGTCTCCTGGGGAGGGGGGGTTGGCTGTGGCTCACTGTGGGAGCAAGGACACTAATAGAAGGGGCTCCAGAGAATTTTTTTCTTTTCTCTTTTTTATTTTTTTGTTTTGTTGTTTTATTTTTTCCATTTCTTTTATATTTTAAAGAATTTTAAATATATTTTTCTATTTTTATTTTATTTTTATTTTTGCTTTTTGTTTGGTTTTGATTATTTTGTTTAATTTTTTAGTTTTTATCTTATTGTTTTGTGTTTTTTTATGTTTACTTTGATTTTTAAAAATTTGCTTTAGTTTGCTTTTTTTTGAGTTTTTTTTTTTGGCAGTTTTGATTTAATGGTTTATTTTTGTTGTGGGATTTTTTTTTGTGTCATTGTTTTCTTGTTTTCTTTTGCTGTTGTATCACTTTTTTGTTTGTTCTTATTTATTTGGTTTTGTTTTTATTATTTGTCTTCAGTTTGTTTGTCTGATTGATTTCTTTTCTTATTTATTTTTTGGTTTTGTATTTACTATTTGGCTCCAGTTTTGTCTGTTTATTTTCTTTTTCTTTATTTTTTTCCTGCTGCACTGCTTGGCTTGCAGGGTCTTGGTTTCCTGGCCAGAGTTCAAACCCGAGCCACCATTTTGGGAGCATTGAGTCCAGGATGCTGGAATACCAGAGAATTCCTTGCCTCAGGGAATGTAAATTGATGTGAGCTCTCCTGGAGGTCTCTATCTCAGCACCAAGACTGAGCTCCATGTAAAAGCCTGCAAGCTCCAGTGCTGGACGCCTCAGGACAAACAACCAGCAAGACAAGAACACAACCCCACCCATTAGCAAACAGGCTGCCTAAAGTTGTACTAAGCTCATGGACACCCCAAAACACACATCTTGATGAGGCCATAACAACCAGAGGCACAAGACCCAGCTCCAGAGTGCAGGCGGCAGTCCCTCACACCAGGAAATCTACAGAAAACCCTGGACCAACTTCCCTCACCAATGGGCAGACACAAGAAGCAAGAGGAACTATGACCATGTAGCCTGTGGAAAGGAGACCACAAATCAGTAAGTTAGAAAAAATGAGATGACAGAGAAATATTGCAGATGAAGGAGCAAGAAAAAAAAACGTAGAAGGCCAAATAAATGAAGAGGAAAGAGTGAATCTACCTGAAAAAGAATTCAGAGTAATGATAGTAAATATGATCCAAAATCTCAGAAATAGAACAGAGGCATGCATCAAGAAAATACAAGATATGTTTAACAAAGACATAAAAGAATTAAAGAACAAACAGTGGTGAACAATATAATAACTGAAATGAAAAATACACCAGAAGGAACCAGTAGCAGAATAAATGAGGCAGAAGAACAGGTAAGTGATCTGGAAGATAGAATGGTGGAAATAACTGCTGCAGGACAGAATATAGAAAAAGAATGAAAGAATTGAGGACAGTCTCAGAGACATCTGGGACAACAGTAAATGCACCAACATTCAAAATATAGGGGTTTCAGAAGAAGAAGAGGAAGAGAAAGAGTCTGAGAAAATATTTGAAGAGATTATAGTTGAAAACTTCCCTAACATGGGAAAGGAAATGGTCACCCAAATCCAGGAAGCACAGAGAGTCTCATACAGGATAAAACCAAGGAGAAATATGCTGAGACACATATTAATCAAACTAACAAAAATTCAATACAAAGAAAAAATATTAAAAGCAGCAAGGGAAAATCAACAAATAATACACAAGTTCCTGTTAAGCTTATCAGCTGATTTTTTCATCAGAAACTATGCAGATCAGAAGGAAGTTGCAGGATATATTTAAAGTGATGAAAGGGGAAAACCTACAATCAAAATTACTCTACACAGCAAGGATCCCATTCAGAGTAGACAGAGAAATCAAAAGCTTTAAAGACCAACAAAACTGAGAGAATTCAACACCACCAAACCAGCTCTACAACAAAGGCTAAAGGAACTTCTCTAAGTGGGAAACACAAGAGAAGGAAAGGAATACAAAAAACAAACCCAAAACAATTAAGAATATGGCAATAGCAACATACATATCAATATTTACCTAAACGTTAAGTGCATTAAATGCTCCAAGCAAAAGACATAGACTGGCTGAATGGATACAAAAACAAGACCCATATATATGCTGTCTACAAGAGACCCACATCAGATCTAGGGACACATACAGACCGAAAGTGAGGGTATGTAATAAGATATTCCATGTAAATGAAAATAAAAAGAAAGCAGGAGTAGCAATAGTCATATCAGGCAAAATAGACTTTAAAATAAAGACTGTAAGGGGAGACAGGGAAGGAAACTACATAACAATCAAGGGATCAATCCAAGAAGAAGACATAACCATTGTAAATACATATGCACCCAACATAGGTTCACTCCAATGCATAGGGAAATGCTAACAGCCATAAATAGGGAAATGACAGTAGCACAATAATTGTGGGGAAGTTTAACACCCTAATTACACCAATGGATAAATCATCCAGACAGAATATTATTAAGAAAATACAAGTCTTAAATGACACAGTATGCCAGATATACTTAATTGATATTTACAGGACATCCCATTCAAAAGCAGCACAATACACTTTCTTCTCAAGGGCACACGAAATATTCTCCATGATAGATCATATCTTGGGACACAAATCAAGCCTTGGTAAATTTAAGAAAATTGAAATCATATCAAGCATGTTTTCTGACCACAACACTATAAGATTAGAAATCAATTATAGAAAAACAAAACTGTAAAAAACACAAACACATGGAGGCTAAATGATATGATACTAAATAATCAATGGGTCTCTGATGAAATCAAGAGGAGATTAGAAAAAAAAAACCTAAGGACAAAAGACAATGAAAACATTACAATCCAAAACCTGTGGGATGCAGCAAAAAGCATTCCCTCTAAGAGGAAGTTTATAACAATACAATCCTATGTCAAGAAACAAGAAAAATCTCAACTAAACAACATATCTTCCATATAAAGCCACTAGAGAAAGAAGAATTAACAAAACCCAAAGTTAGTAGAAGGAAAGAAATCACAAAGGTCAGAGCAGAAGTAAGTCAAATAGAGATGAAGAAAACAATAGTAAAAAAATCAATGAAACTAAAAACTGGTTATTTGAGAAGGTAAACAAAATTGATAAACCTTTAGCCAGAATCATCAAGAAAAAAAGGGAGATTACTCAAATCAACAAAATTAGAAATGAAAAAGGAGAAGTTACAATGGACACCTCAGAAATACAAAGGATCATAGAAGACTACTACAAGCAACTGTATGTCAATAAAATGGATAACTTGGAAGAAATGGACAGATTCTTAGAAATGTACAGTCTCCCAAGACTGAACAAGGAAGAAATAGAAAATATGAACAGACTAATCACAAGTACTGACATTGAAACTGTTATTAAAAACCTTCCAACAAACAAAAGCCCAGGGTAGATGAATTCTATCAAACATTTAGAGAAGAGTTAACACCTACCCCTTTTAAACTTATTCAAAACATTGCAGAGGAAGAAACGCTCCCAAGCTCATTCTATGAGGCCATCATCACCCTGATACCAAAACCAGACAAAGATATCACAAAAAAACAAAATTACAGACCAATATCACTAATGAACATAGGCACAAAAATCGTCAACAAAATACTACCAAAGAGAATCCAATAACACATTAAAGGTCATATATCCTGATCAAGTGGGATTTATCCCAGAGATGAAAGGATTCTTCAATGTATACAAATCAATCAATGTGATACACCACATTAACAAATTGAAGAGTAAAAACCATATGATTATCTCAATAGATACAGCAAAGGCTTTTGACAATGTTCAACACCAAGTTATGACTAAAAACTCTCCAGAAATTGGGCCTGGAGTGAACATACCTCAACATGATAAAGGCCGTATACAACAAACCTACAGGTAGCATCACATAATGATGAAAAGCTGAAACCATTTCATTAAGATCAAAGATGTCCACTCTCATCAATTTTATTCAACATAGTTTTGGAAGTCCTACCCATGGCAATCAGAGAAAAAATGAAATAAAAGGATCCTAACTGGAAAAGAAGAAGTAAAACTGTCACTGTTTGCATGTGACATGAAAATCCTAAAGATGTTACCAGAATACTACTAGGGCTCATCAATGAATCAGTAAAGTTGCAGATAAAAAATTAATACACAGAAATCCCCTGCATTCCTATACACTAATAATGAAAGATCAGAAAGAGAGACTAAGGAAACAATCTCATTTACATCACATCAAAAAATATAAAATACCTAGGAATAAACCTGCCTAAGGAGGCAAAAGACCTGTACACAGAAAACTAAAAGATATTGATGAAAGAAATTAGATATGACACAAACAGATGGAGATATATACCATGGTCTTGGATTAGAAGAATAAATATTGTGAAAAAGACTATACTACCTAAAGCAATATACAGATTCAATGCAATCCCTATCAAATTATCAAGGGCATTTTTCATGGACATGGAATTAGAACAAAAAATTTTACATTTTGTATTGAAACACAAAAGCCCCTGAATAGAAAAGCAATCTTGAGAAAAAAGAATGGTGCTGGAGGAATCAGGCTCTCTGACTTCAGACTATACTACAAAGCTACAGTAATCAAGACAGAATGGTACTGGCACAAAAACAGAAATATAGATCAATGGAACAGGATAGAAAGTCGAGAGATAAACCCATGCACCTATGGCCACCTAATCTATTACAAAGCAGGCAAGGATATACAATGGAGAAAAGACAGTCTCTTCAATAAGTCATACTATGAAAACTGGACAGCTACATGTAAAAGAATGAAATTAGAACACTCCTTAACACCATACACAAAAAATCAACTCAAATTGGATTAAAGACCTAAATGTAAGGTTGGGTGCTGTAAAACTCAGAGGAAAAAATAGGCAGAACACTCCTTGACATAAACCAAAGCACGATCTTTTTTTGATCTACCACCTAGAGTAATGAAAATAAAAACAAAAATAAACAAATGAGACCATATTAAATTTAATAGCTTTTGAACAGGAAAGAAAACCATAAACAAAATGAAGAGACAACCCTCAGAATGGGAGAAAATACTTGCAAATGAAACAAACTGACAAGGGATTAATCTCCAAAATATAAAAGCAGCTCATGCAGCTCAATATCAAAATCAAACAAACAACCCAATCAAAAATGGGCATAAGACCTAAATAGACATTTCACCAATAAGTACATACAGGTGACCAACAAACACATGAAAATATGCTCAACAACACTAATTACTAGAGAAATGCATATCAAAAGTACAATGAGGGCTTCCCTGGTGGTGCAGTGGTTGAGAGTCTGCCTGCTGATGCAGGGGACGTGGGTTTGTGCCCCGGTCTGGGAAGATCCCATGTGCCGCGGAGTGGCTGGGCCCCTGAGCCATGGCAGCTGAGCCTGTGCATCCAGAGCCTGTGCTCCACAACAGGAGAGGCCACAGCAGTGAGAGGCTCGAATACCACACACACACAAAAAAAAAGTACAATGAGATATCACCTCACACTGGTCAGAATAGCCATCATCAAAAATTTCACAAACAATAAATGATGAAAGTGTGTGGAGAAAAGGGAACCCTCCTACACTGTTAGTGGGGATGTAAATTGGTACAGCCACTATGGAGAACAGTATGGAGGTTCCTTAAAAAAATAAAAATAGAGTTACCATATGACCCAGGAATCCCATTCCTGGGCATATATCCAGAGAAAACCATAATTTGAAAGGATGCGTGCACCCCAATATTCATTGCAGCACTATTTTCAATAGCCATGACATGGAAGCAACCTAAACGTCCATCAACAGAGAAATGGATAAAGAAGATGTTGTACATATATACAATGGAATATTAGTCATAAAAATAAATGAATAGTGCCATTTGCAGAGACATGGATGGGCCTAGAGGTTGTCATACAGAGTGAAGTAAGTCAGAAAGAGAAAAACAAATATGGTATAATATCACTTATATGTGGAATCTAGAAAATGGTACAGATGATCTTATTTGCAAAGCAGAAACAGAGTCACAGATGTAGAAAAGAAACATGGTTATGAAGGTGGGAAGGGGGGGGTGGGATGAATTGGAAGATTGGAGTTGACATAGATACACTACTGTGTGTAAAGTAAATAGTTAATGAGAACCTACTGTACAGCACAGTGAACTGTACTCAAAGATCTGTGGTGCCCTGAATAGGAAGGAAATCTAAAAAAGAGTGGATATATGTATATGTTTACTGATTCATTTTTCTTTACAGCAGAAACTAACACAACATTTTAAAGCAACTATCCTACAATAAAAAGTTTTTTAAAAAAACCCCAAATTGTAGTGTTCATAAATTAACTCTGCTATATGCCTATGAAATATTCATATAGATGTAATTTTTAAAATTGAAGACCTATTATTTATTCAGTGTTATACATTAATTTTTCACTTATTAATGTATCATGAGCATTTCCTAACTTGTAATATCAAAATAGCATTTTAAAGTACTGCAATATACAATCATAGAACTCTATTTTAATCATTTTATTATTCAATTGAAATATAGTTGATTTACAATATTGTGTTCATTTCAGGAGTACATCAAAATGATTCAGTTCTATGTATATATATTTTTTCAGATTATTTTTCAATATACATTATTACAAATTATTGAATATATTTCCCTGTGCTATAAATTCTTGTTTCTTATTGATTTTATATACATAAAATACACCACTTATTTATCCATTCATCTGTTAATGGAATCTTAGACTGATTCCATGTCTTGACTATTGTAAATAGTGTTACTATGAACATTGGGATGCATGTATCTTTTGAAATTAGAGTTCTGATCTCTTCTGGATATATGCCCAGGAGTGAAATTGTTGGATTGTATGGTAGCTCTATTTTTAGATTTTTAAGGAGACTCCATATTGTTTTCCATAGTGGCTGCACCAATTTACATTCCTACCAACAGTTTAGGAGGGTTACCTTTTCCCCACACTCTCTCCAGCATTTATTATTTGTAGACATTTTGATGATAGCCATTCTGATCCCTGTGAGTTGATACCTCTTTATGGTTTTGATTTGCATTTCTCGGATAATTTGTAATGTTGAACATTTTTTGTGTGCTTCTTGGACATTTATATGTCTTCTTTGTAGAAATGAAAATGTCTACTTAGGTCTTCTGCACATTTTACATTGGGTTGTTTTTATTTTTGATATTGAGTTTATATTATTGGATATTAAACTCTTGTCAGTGGTATCATTTGCAAATGTTTTCTCCCATTACATAGGCTGTCTTTTTGTTTTGTTGGTGGTTTCCTTTAATATGCAAACGTTTTATGTTTGAATAGGTCCTGTTCGTTTATTTTTGCTTTTATTTATTTTGCCTTGGGAGAATGATCTAAGAAGATAGTACTATCATTTACGTCTGAGATTATTTTGCCAATGTTGTCTACTAGGATTTCTATGGTGTTATGTCTTACATTAAGTCCTTTGAACCATTTTGAATTTATTTTTGTATGTTGTGTAAGAAGTATTCTAGTTTCCTTGATTTACGTAAGTCTGTCTAGCCTTTCCAACACAACTTGCTGAAGAGACTGTCTTTTCTTGTTGTATATTCTTACCTCCTTTGTCATAGATTAATTGATCTTAGGAGTGTGGGTTTATTTCTAGGCTCTCTATTCTGTTTCATTAATCTATATATCTGCTTTTGTGCCAATAACACACTGTTTTGATTACTTTGGCTTTTTAGTATTGTCTGAAGTCTGGAAGGCTTATGCCTCAAGCTTTGGTTTTTTTTCCTCAGGATTGCCTTGAAGATTCTGGATATTTTCTGTTCCATATAAATTTTATGATTATCTGTTCTATTTCTGTGAAAAATGTCATAGGTATTTTGATAGGGATCTCATTAATATGTAGATTGCTTTGGATAATATGGCCATTTTAACAACATTAAATTTTCCAATACAAGAGCATGGGACACCTTTCCATTTCTTTCAATCATTTTTAATTTTCTTTATCAATGTTTTATAGTTTTCAGCATATGTCTTTTACTCCTTAGTCAGATTTAATCTGAAGTATTTTATTTTATTTTTTGATGTGGCTTTAAATGGATTTTTTCTTTTATGTTCTTTTTCCGATATTTCATTGTTAGTGTAAAAATATGCAACAGATTTTTGTATATTAATCTTTTACTCTGCTACCTTGTTGAATTCATTTATTAGTTTTAATAGTTTTTGTGTGGAGTCTTTAGGGTTCTCTATATAAAGTATCATGTCAGCTGCAAATAGTGACAGTTTTACCTTTTCTCTTCCAATTTGGATGCATTTTATCTATTTTTCTTCCCGAATTACTGTGGCTAAGACCTTCAATATCATGTTGAATAGAAGTGGTGAGAGTGGGCATCCTTATCTTTGTCCAGAATTCAATGGGAAGGTTTCAGCTTTTCCCCATTGAGTATTAGTTGGCTGTGTCACTATTGAGTATGATGTTAGCTGCGGACTTGTCATAAACTGCCTTTATTATGTTGAGATATGTTTCCTTTGTACCAACTTTGGTGAGAGTTTTTATCATGAATGGATATTGAATTTTATCAAATGTTATTTCTGTGTCTATTGAGATGATCATGTGTTGTCTTTTCTTTTGTTACTGTGGTGTATCACATTCATTGATTTGAGTATGCTGAACCATCCTAGCAACCCTGGAATGAATCCACCCTGATTATGGTTTATGATAATTTTTATATATTGTTGGATTAGGTTTACTAATATTTTCTTGAGAATTTCTGCATTTATATTCATCAAAGATACTGACCTGTAATTTTCCTTCTTTCTTTCTTTCTTTCTTTTTTTTTTTTTGTAGTGTCTTTGTCTGGTTTTGGTATCATGGTGATGGTGGCTTCATAGAATGATTTTGGGCGTGTTCCCTCCTCTTCAATCTTTTGGAATAGTTTTGAGAAGGATAGGTATAAGTTCTTCTTTTTATGTTTCATAGAATTCTCCAGTGAAGCCATTCAGTACTGGACTTTTCCTTGCAGGAAGGTTTTTTTTTAAATATATAAATTTATTTATTTTTATTTTTGTTGCATTGGGTCTTCATTGCTGTGTGTGGGCTTTCTCTAGTTGCAGCGAGTGGGGACTACTCTTGGTTGTGGTGTGCAGGCTTCTTATTGCAGTGGCTTCTCTTGTTGTGGAGCACAGGCTCTAGGCATGCAGGCTTCAGTAGTTGTGGCACATGAGCTCTAGAGTGCAGTCACCATAGTTGTGGCACATGGGCTTAGTTTCTCCATGGTATGTGGAATCTTCCCAGGCCAGGGTTCGAACCTGTGTCCCCTGCATTGGCACACAGATTCCTAACCACTGCGTCACCAGGGAAGCCCTAAGGAGTTGTTTTTTATTACAGATTCTATTTCATTTCCAGTGATCAGTCTGTTCAGATCACCTAATTCTTCTTGACTCAGTTTTGGCAGGCTCTATGTTTCTAGCATTTGTCCATTTCTTCTAGGTTGTCCAATTTGTTGACACATAACTGCTTATAGCATTTTCTTTTGGTTCTTTTTATATCTGTAATAATGATTGTTATCTCTCTTCTTTAATTTCTTACTTTGTTTATTTGTGTCCTCTCTCATTTCTTCTTAATGAGTCTGGCTAGAGGTGTCTCAATTTTGTTTTTTCTTTTCAGAAAAATATCTCTTGGTGTTATTGATATTTTTCTATTGTGTTTTTGACCTTTATTTTATTTATTTCCTCTCTGACCTTTATTATTCCCTTCTTTCTGCTGACTTCGGGTTTGTTTGTTCTTTTTCTAATTTTTTAGGTGGTAGGTTAGGTTGTCTATTTGAGACTTTTCTTGTCTGTTGGGGAAGGCCTGCATTGCTATGAACTTCCCTCTTAGAATTGCTTTTGCTGCATTCTACAGACTTTTGTAAGGTTGTGTTTTCATTGACATTTTTCTCAAGATATTTTCTAATTTCCTCTTAGATTTCATTGCTGACCCATTGATTTTTTAGTAACATGTTTTGTGGTTTCCATGTGTTCATTTTGTTCCCATTTTTCTTTCTGTGGTTAATTTCTAGGTTAATATTGTAGTCAGAAAAGATGTTTGAGATAATTTCTATCCTCTTAAATTTGTTGCGGCTTGTTTTGTGACCTAGTATGTGGTCTATCTTAGAGAATGTTCCATGTATGCCTGAGAAGAATGTGTATTCTGTTTTTTAAATTTATTTATTTGTTTATTATTTATTTAATGTAATATCCTGTAGATATGAATTAAGTTCAACTGGTCTGTTATGTCATTTAGGATCTCTGTTGCCTTAATGATTTTCTGTCTGGAAGATCTGTCCATTCATGTCAGTGGGGTATTAAAGTCTCCTATTATTGTTTTTCTGTCAATTTCTTCCTTTATGTCTATTGTATTTGTTTTATATATTTAGGTCCTCCTATATTTTTTGTGTATGTGTTAATGAGTCTAATATCCTCTTCTTGTATTGATCCCTTTATCATTATATAATCCCCTTCTTTGTCTTTAGTTGTAGCCTTTGTTTTAAAGTCTACTTTGTCTGCTCAGTGTATTGCTACCCCAGCTTTCCTGTTGTTTCCTTTGCATGAAATACCTTATTCCTCCCCCTCACCTTCAATCTGTGTGTATCTTTCACCTGGAAAGGCGTCTCTTGTAGGTAGCATATTGTAGGTTCTTGTTTTTTATCCAATCAGCCACTCTATGTCTTTCAATTGGAGCCTTTTTTTCATTGATATTTAAAGTAATAATTGATAGGTATGGACTTATTGACATTTTAAACCTTGTTTTCCAGCAGATTTTATTGTTCTTCTTTGTTCCATTTTCTTCTTTTTGTTTTTCTTTTCATGGTTTGATGGTTTCCTTTTGTATTGTGCTTGAGTTTCTTTCATTTTGGTTTTTGTGAATCTATTGTATGTTTTTGATTTGTGGTTCCCCTGGTTTTTGAATGTGTTGACTCTTTATTCACTTTAGACTGATAGTCATACAAGTTCAAACACATTCTAAAAGACCTACATTTCTTTCTACCTACCCCCACATTTGGTGATTTTGATGTCCTATTTTACATCTTCATGTTTATCCTTTTGCTATTAGTTGTACTTTTATAATCACTTTTACAAATTGTTTTGAATGTTTTTTAATCTATGTGCTGGTGTATGTAAGTGGTCTTCAATCTGTTTATATATTTACCTTTCCTTTTGTAATTTTCTCTTTCCTACGGATTATTGCCTCTTTTCTATTTAGAGAAGATATTTCAATATATATTTTCATAAGTTGCTTTAGTATTGCTGTCATTGTTTTTGCTTCTCTGAAAAATTATCTCTCATTCTATTCTAAATAATAATGTTGATGGCTATTGTTCTCTAGGTTGCAGGTTTTTCCCTTTCAGAACTTTGAATATATCTCACCATTCTCTTCTAGTCTGCAAAATTCCTGCAGAAAATCAGTATATGGTGGTTCTATTTGGTGTAGGTCTCTTTGTGTTCATCTTTTTTGGGACCCTCTCTGTTTTTGTACCTGCATATCTATTTCCTTCTTTAAGTTTAGGATGTTTTCAGGCATAATGTCGTCAAGTACATTTTTGATCCCCTTCTCTCTCTGTTCTCCTTCTGGTACTCCTATTAAGATAAGTGGGCATGCTTTATATTAACCTATAGATCTTGTATGTTGCTTTTTTTTTTTTTTTTTACTTTTCATTTGTCTTTTTGTCTGCTGTTCTGATTGGGTGATTTCCATTATTCTGTCTTCCAGATCACTTATTTGCTCTTTTGTGTTATTTAATCTGCTATTTGTTGCTTTTATCTTGGCATTTGAGTTGCTTAATTTTCATTGGTTCCTCTTTAGAGTTTCTATTTCTTAATTTTCAGTGCTCTACATTTCTATTGATAATCTTTTTAAATTCCTTTAGCACTATTATTACCTCCTTTTTGAACCTGAGATTTAGTAGACTGGTGAGGTCTGTTTCATTTGTATTTTATGGGATTTCTCTTTTTTTTTAAATAATAAGATATATTTACTCTGCTTTTACATTTTACTTGACTTTCTCTGTCTATGGATTTAGGATAAACCATTATCTACTGTGGTCTTTAAGGAGTGTTTTTATTTGGGAGCATCCCTTTGTAGACTGTGGGGGTCCATTATTTTTGTTGTGAGGGCTGATTTTGTTATGGATGCCTCCCATGTCTTTCCTCAGATTGTGCTGGCTGTTATTCTCTTGATAGGGGGTGTTATTGGTGGTGTGGTGACCAAAGTCTGCACTGGATATTGAGCAGGGCCTCTCCTTTGTCCCTTGTCTGTCACAGTTCTGTATGGGGTGAGGTGTCCTCCCCAGTTGTTGGAGTAGAAGATCTGAGGATTGGGCTCAATAAGGCTCCATTGCCACTGAGTGAGTGCTCTGTCACAAAGGAGGCAAGAACTGAAACAAGTGAGGATCTTTTGCTCACAGTGAACTATGCACTGCCCATGCAGCCCTCCACAGTTCTGTCCATAAGCAGCCCAAGGTTGCATCCCTTTCTCTGTTGTGTTTGTTCCATACCTAGTGCTAGGCTGTGGTGTGAAGTGGGTTAGTGCTGGGGGTTGGGGTGTTGTGGCTGAAAGATTCAAGGTAGTTTTTTTGCCACTTGAAACTTGGGCTGCCTCTGTGGCAGGTCTCTCCCAGGACCTGTCCACCACAGATCTGGCTCCAAGATTTGATGTAAGATAGGCAGTCCTGGAGCACTCCTGTAGGGAAACAAACCACTGTGCACTTCTTCCCAGGGGCTGTATTCCTGAGATATATGTTTCTGTGGCACCACCTAGTGTGCACACTGACAAAGTCTGCCACCCACACTCACTGTGCACATTTTAACAATGGAGTCAGAGCCCAGTTCTGCCTGTGCTGAGCAGGTGCCCACAAAATCCGCCACTCCTGGATCTGCACCTGCTGTGTGTGTAGTGGCAGTGGGCTCCAAGTTTCAGCCTAGACCACACCCCAGGCCCTCCTGGCTGTCTCCACATGGCTAGACTGAGTCCTCTCCCAGGGTCTGTCCACTTGAAATTTGGCACCTAACTACTGCACCTATTAGCATCCTCCTTCCCCTGAAATCACTTTGGACTGGAAATTGTGGTGAGGTGGCAAGAGTAAGTGCTGGTCTCTCTCCACCATGATTGCTAGCAAGCCAGCACGTGAACACTCCTTGTAAGCAGAGTCCAGACCTCTCCAGCTCCTTTATCTGCCCCAGTGGACCTCCCAGCAGGCAAGGGGGCTCTCCAGGGTAAGGGTCTGCCCAAGTGGACTTTCTCCCCTTCAGAGATTCCTCCTAGGGTGTCAGTCCCATCCTGATGAATTTTTACCTCCACAACTTACCCAGTTACATGATACATGATCTTTTTGCAGCTTTGGTTGTATAAGAGATCTTCTGCCATTTTCCAGATGGTTTTCTGTGATATTTGTTCTACCTGTTGATGTATTTTTGATGTGTTTGTTGGGGAAGGTGAGCTCCACATCCTCATGCTCTGACATCTTGGTCCTTCACCTATTTTGATTTATTAATTGACTGCTCTATACCCCTAGGTTATATTATGTTTTGCCAGAATAATGTTTCTATAAACACCATCGTGTATAAATATTGGCTCAGTTGATTCTTTTATTAAGGGTAGAGTCTTATAAATAGGATAGGGAGGATGCCTCTATGAAAGAGTATGAATAATTTAAATGGCTATTGAAATACATCATCAACTTAATGCCTTTGAAGTGTTTAACATTTTATACCCCTAGTAATAGAATATTACGATGATCATTACACCATGCTCCTATCAAACTTGAGAATATATACTTTCTTATTTTATATATTCTTAAATATATATATATATATACATACATATATATTTTTTCTATAGTTGACACTCAGTAGGCTGTTATGAATATTGGTTAAATAAAATAAGCAAGCAAGCTCATTGTTACCATAATTGGCATGCTTTTATTACCAGCAAAATTCTATATTTTAGTCCTTTAATGACCATTTTCTTTTTAACTTATTCCAATTAACTCTAAACTTTTATTGTTCTCCTTCATGCATTCAGCTGAATCTCCTCTTTCTCATACTCATTCCCATTGCTGAGTCTTTGTTCACATAAAAGTTCTTGGAATCTTTCTTCTTCAAATTGAAAATCTTCTTAGAGTAAATTTGAACACATATTCTATTCTTTTTATTATTATTACTTTGTGCTTTCACTAGACCATGATGCAATGTGGTGTACCGGCTTTGGATTCAGAAAATATGGGCTGAATCTTGGTTCTGGGACATTCCAGACTTTGTGTGACTTTAGGCAAAACTCTCCTCCTTTCTGTGTCTTTTAACTCACGTGTCAGTAACTCATCTACAACATAGATACTGATAACTACCTCAATGTGTTCATTTATATATTCCATAAATATCACTTGAGTGTGTACTAAGATTTATTCCTGGTAACAGGGATAGATGGTCACTTGATTAAAAAAGAGTGTGGGTGTTATAAATCTTGCGTATTTTAGACACACAGATGATGCTTAGGGATTGGTAGATGGGGAAAGCAAAATAGAAATATTAATATAATCTCTGAGAAACCACATATTGTATACATCATATACATTTATACACCATGGTAGTATTTCTGACCACCATTAAAAAGAAGTGTCATTTTTCTTGCTTTCTCACTGGCAAAAATATACCTTGCTGAAGCATCCATACACTCCCTCATTGTAAGATTTCCCTGTTTGTGGGACAGTTGGTTTATGATTTCGTTGTCAGAGAAGAAGCAGAATTAAGTGACCCAAAGAGAGACCCAACCTCTGATCTTGACTTCATTAAGATTGTGTGCTAAGAACTCAGGCTGACCAATAACAGAAATTTTGTCCATTCAGTGGATGTGTCCCTAACATGTTTATTTCCATGCATATATGAATCCTGATAACTATTTCCCAGAATACCCCCAACCCTGGAGAGAATTATTTGGATGTCATGGTCAAGCTTAATGCATTTCTATTTAGGAATCTAATGTCTGGCAACATAATACATTTATCACTTATTTAATACATAAACGGTTTTTACTCTTGTCTGATACCCCAATGGTTGGCAAATTAAAGACTATACATTAATCAGTTTGCCTTTCAGTTAAGTGCACCTATCTCATCTGTGTGGACTGTAGCTTCATCTGCCAGATATGTAGTCTGACTCAGTAAAAAAATGGAACTGAATTCCTGTTGAGGACATTATATTTGGCATTTGTTGCAGGTACAGATGATGGGTAGGAAACAAAAAGGGGACATTTTTCCCTTAGGTTTACAGTGTAAGTGGCAGGTCCTAGTGTGAGAACTCCTTGAGGCTCTTCACTTAGTGGTGACATATCTAAGGTTCTAATAAGAGGATTCTGTATTACTTTAATCTTAGTATATATAAAATAGAACTTATCTTTCCCAAACCCAAATTTTCTTATGTCTAGTTTCAATCAACTATGTCATTCTCCAGACTTCAAGCTGTGAGGGCTATGTGCTTTTGGACCTGCATTTCTCTTCATTGCTGATATTTACTGGTCAGCACATGACTCAAACCTGCCAATTTCTCTGTATCACCTTGCCATTTTCATGACTAGCACCTATTCAACTTATGTTGAGATTACTTCTAGAAGCCTTGTTAACTGGCCTTTCAGGCCACAATCTTTCCACATATATTCCTTTTTATAAATAAATATCCTCAAATGCCCTTCCTCCACACTTTCACTTGAGAGATAAGACACGTTTTCTCACACTTATGACATTATTTTTCTTTGGCTCTCAAAAGCAAACACAATGTGGCACCAACTCTCCTGTCTTATCGCCAACTATTTCCCCAAATCTTCGTTTTCCTAGAGTTAGCTGTGTCCCCTCTCTACCAGCCCATCCCTAATGAGGCTTCACACATGTTCTTCCCACTAGAAGTTCAAATCTGCTTCATTCAAATTCCTGGTCCCATATTTATTCAAAAGACAAATATTAACTGAGTGACTCCTCTGGCTAAGCTATTTTAGGCATGTGAGATATATAATTTATGCCTGGCCTCATGGAGTTTTCATTTTGAAGGGTAAAGATACTGTAGGTACATATACACAGCCCAGATCCCAACCTTCCATACTGCTATGCTCTAGATGCTAGGGACAATGAGAGCTGGTCATTCTCAGCTTGGTCTCTCTTCATAACTGCCCTCAGTTGAGGAGATTGACTTTATCCCAGATCATGGGGGAAGCTCACATACAATGACTGGTTAATGGAGGGGAAAGGCCCTGGTTATTTAAAGAGCAAAAGAATAGTTTAAATTTAAGGAAGTCCAGCTCATCTTTATTTTCAAGTCGTTCTGACCAGTACTTGTAATCAATCTAGGGCATGGGCATGTTACTTCTTTCATGTCATGTTCATCCATCCTGCACTTGGGTCTAGGAATATCTGTATGGAGTACTAGCATCAAGACTTCTTCCATAATGCTCCATGTTGCCATTACCTTCTGAGTTCTGCCATATCAAAGTGATACATTTTCCACTATTTGCAGAACCTCAAAGTGTCATTCCTTTTTAAATCACGGAGAACTTTTCCCTCTTACACACAATCACAAGACAAGAGGGAAGCTTATGTAAAGAGAAGTCATGATGATATATATTCTGGACTTCTTTCTCATTATAGTACTTGAAAATTTGGGGATAAAGTGAAAATAAATATACTTTAAAGCAATAAAATAAAAGGCAATTCAATGTAGTATTTTAATCATTATTAAACATATTATATACAACTTCCCAACTTGGAGATATATATAGAAATCATTAATACTGACTGACCATAAATTATTCCATACAGACAGGAAGAGCAATGAATAAAATTTAATACTTTTAAAATAAAATTACCAAGAAATTTCATACACACAGAACCAAATTTTGGAGTTTGGGATGACTACCTTCTAAATAGGGGGACAATACGTCCTTTGCTGCCAGGAATAGTCCTGGTTTATACCTGTTGTTCCAGAGTAATTATTAATTTCATCCTCATTAAAAAAACTTGAGTTGAAATTCATATAACATAAAATTAACCATTTTAAAATGTACAATTCAGTGTCATGTAGTACATTCATGATGTTGTGCAACAATCATTTGTATATGATTCAATCATCTGTACATGTAAAAGTGTTCCAAACATTTTTACCCTCCTTTTACCCTCAAAGGAAATCCTATACCCATTAAATAGTCAGTCCCTATTCCTCCCTCCCCAACCCCTGACTACCATTACTATGCTTTCTGTCTCTAAAAATGTAGCTTTTCTTGATATTTCATTTAAATGAAATTATACAATATGTGGTCTTTTGAGTCTGGCTTTTTTCACTTAGCATAATGTTTTTGAGGTTCATCCACATTATAGCATGTGTCACTACTTCATTCATGTCTATAGTTGAATAATATTCCACTGTATGGATATATTCCATTTTGGAGGGCTGCTTCCAAATTTTGACTATTCTGATTATTGCTGCTATGAACATTCATGTGCAAGTATTTGTTCAATTTTTTCATTTTCTTGTAAATTATAATGCCATTTGTCACAGAAGTGTTTAAGAATTATCATTTTTTCATCAATGTAGGTGATTTTTCATTGACATGAAAGTAAAAATATAATGTTCAGAATTGTCCATGGGCTTATTCACCTCCTCCCCAAAATGGACAATACTTTGCCTTTATGAATCTTAGATAGCTATGAGAAATTAAAAAAAAAAAAACACCTTTAAACACACAGCCCCATATGAACTATCTTTTTAAAGATTTGTTATATACTCTAGTCTCCCTTGTTAACTGAAAACAAAAGGCACAACCTATAAATTGAGAGTTATGTTTTACTGTGGACAAAACTGAGGACTTGAGCACCAGACACAGCATCTTGGATAACTCTGAGAGACTGCTCTGAAGAGGCAAGGGGTGGGGAGCAAGGATATATAGGAGTTTTTGCAAGAAAGACCAGGTAGTTGGATCATCAAATGATTTCATTAATTAGAGAAAATCAGGTATCTCAAGTTAAGAATTTAGCACTTTTCTATGTATGGAAAGATGCAAGAGTCTGAGCTCACTGAAATCATTCCTTTGACATGCACTACAGCTATCTGAGGCCAGTATCCTGTGTTTTCTCATCCTGAGTTTCCTCAGGGTGCACTGTGTGGGGGGAGGGAGGGGAGGGAGACTGCAGTGTCAGATGATTTGATGGCAGGCATTATGTTTCCATCCTGAGTTCCCTCAGGGCTCACCATTGGGGGTGGCTGAAGTGCCTGGTGGTTGCAACATCTTTTGTTTACTGATAGGTCAGGTGGCATTTTTAGTTTACACCCTCTAGCCTATCTTAGCTTGTTAAGGTTTTCTGAAACTTTCCAAATGTTTCTTGCAGGTGGAAGGTATAGAAAACATTCATATTGAAGAGAGTGATCCTCTCTTTTCCATGGACAACAGTCTACACATCAAGAAAATAGAATCAACTGACATGTCTGATTGGTCCATCAAGGCATTTCTGAGACCTCTTTGAAGTTCAAAAGTTTCAGGATCCTTTGGTCAAAAAAGAAACTTTTGCCAAGGGCAGAGAAGAATTGCAGGTTTAATTTGGTTGAGAAAAAACATCAACATCAGCTTCCTCCTATTGAGGTTTCCTCTGATTACATGGTCTTGTATAAGAATTTCAGCCCTAAGGACCTTTGATTCTCCATAGATTTTTTCATTATCGTTCATCCTTAAGCTTAAACTATATCAGACATGTAAAGAATTAAGGCAATCAGTCAAACAGAACAAAGTTTATTGATGTTTAAACAAGCAGGAAAAATAAAAGATTTTGGGTCTCAGTGATTCTGGCTGATAATCAGTCATTAGAAGTAAGTTGATAGTTGTTTGATCTTCAACCTCCTATGCTCATGTTGATATAACATTAGGGTTATCAAAAGGACATTATGATTAATAAAATTGTATAAAAACAGTTTAAAGACATAAAGCTTTCTGCAGTCAGCTAGAGGATGAAGTAGGTAAAATTCTTTCCCTTATTCTTCCTTTTTGTTTTTCCAAGGAGAACGTTAGCAAGATAATTTGCACACCGCAAGTGCTAAGTAAATACATTTTGAATTATATTGATTTTCTTTACCATCTTTTATCTCTCTCCATTTATAAGTTATTTAAATTATAAAATGAAACCAGAGTACAAATATAGGTTTATGATGAAAAAAAAATCTGAAGTAGAATGAACTGAAGATTTTGTAAATCTCTCCAGTCTTAACCATTTGAAATTTTCTAGTCTCACTATATCTACAGGAAGGGAGGAGAATGAGGAGATAAACTTGGAAGTCAGTAACTTTTTGGTTCTGATTTCAGTTCTGTCATATATAAGCTACTTGGCAAGGCATTTTCCTTCCTGTGTCTCCATTCCATCTTCTACCAAATAGGAATAATAATACCTAATTCACAAGGCTACTGTGAGTCTTAAGTGTCAAAATATCTCTAAAATTACCTGGCACACTATGTAGTATAAGGCTTTCTAATAAATATTATGTTCTTCCTCTTTTCTGACCACTTTTGTTGGAGTGAGACTTGAGAAGCATGAAATATTTTCTCTTAGTTCTGCTTTAAAAAAAAAAAACTGTGGGAAAAATGTACATGTGAATGCTTACAGACTGTAGGAAGACATTTTAAGAGTGCTAAATTCTACTCACACAGCCTCAT
The DNA here is from genome assembly GCF_011762595.2 of Tursiops truncatus. NCBI lineage: Eukaryota > Metazoa > Chordata > Mammalia > Artiodactyla > Delphinidae > Tursiops > Tursiops truncatus. The sequence continues at coordinate 58,926,297 of NC_047046.1, forward strand.
CTCAGGTATAAATGCCCCAAATTCTAGATTTTGAGTCTGTTTCAATTCTTTCTCTCACTCCCTCTAAAATCAAGTGTTCAAATACTTTTGAGTGACACCTATGAAAATCTTACTGTTAGCTAGCCTAACAAAGCCCATTTCCTGTCGCTAACAAGCTTTCAACTTACCAATCCTTATCAAATCTTTGTTTCTCCTCATTTTTATTCCTAAAATATAGAGACCTAATCACTGAATATATTTTACTGGAGTGCAATTACTTTACAATGTTGTGTTAGGTTCTGCTGCACAATGAAGTGAATTAGCTATATGTACACATACATCTCCTCTCTCTTGGACCTCACTCTAAGGCCCCCATCCCACCCATCTAGGTCATCACAGAGCATCGAGCTGAGCTCCCTGTGCTATACAGCAGGTTCCAACTAGCTATCTATTTTACACATGGTAGTGTATATATGTCAATCCTAATCTACCAATTCATCCCATCCTCCCATTCCCCCTTCCATGTCCATGTATCAGTTCTCTAAATCTGCATCTCTATTCCTGCCCTGCAAATATGTTCATCTGTACCATTTTTATAGATTCCACATACATGTGTTAATATACAATATTTGTTTTTCTCTCTCTGACTTACTTCACTCTGTTTGACAGTCTCTAGGTCCATCCACATCTCTACAAATGAGCTCATTTCATTCCTTTTTATGGCTAAGTAATATTCCATTGCATATATGTACCACATCTTCTTTATCCATTCATCTGTTGATGGACATTTATGTTGTTTCCATGTCCTGGCTATTGTAAGTAGTGCTGCAATGAACATTGGGGTACATGTATCATTTTGAATTATGGTTTTCTCAGGGCATACACCCAGTAGTGGGATTGCTGGGTCATATGGTAGTTCTATTTTTAGTTTTTTAAGGAGCCTCCATACTGTTCTCCATAGTGGCTGTATCAATTTACATTCCCACCAATAGTGTAAGAGGGTTCCCCTTCCTCCACACCCAATCCAGTATCTGTTGTTGGTAGCTATTTTATGATGGCCATTCTGATTGGTGTGAGGTGATACCTCATTGTAGTTTTGATTTGCATTTCTATAATAATTAATGATGTTGAGCATCCTTTCATGAGCCTCTTGGCCATCAGTATGTCTTCTTTGGAGAAAGCTCTATTTAGGTCTTCTGCCCATTTTGAGATTGGGTTGTTTGTTTTTTAATATTGAGCTCCAGGATTTGTTTGTATATTTTGGAAATTAATCCTTTGTCAGTTCCTTCACTTGCAAATATTTTCTCCCATTCTGAGGGCTGTCTTTTCATCTTGTTTTTGGTTTCCTTTGTTGTGCACAAGCTTTTAAATTTAATTAGGTCCTGTTTGTTTATGTTTGTTTTATTTTCATTACTCTAGGAGGTGGGTCAAAAAAGATCTTGCTGTGGTTTATGTCAAAGAGTGTTTTTATTTATGTTTACTCTAAGAGTTTATAGTGTCTGGTCTTACATTTAGGTCTTTAATCCATTTTGAGTTTACTTTTGTGTATGGTGTTAGGGAGTGTTCTAATCTCATTCTTTTAAATGTAGCTGTCTAGTTTTCCCAGCACCATTTATTGAAGAGGCTGTCTTTTCTCCATTGTATATTCTTGCCTCCCTTGTCATAGATTAATTGACCATAGGTGCATGAGTTTTTTTCTGGGCTTTCTATACTGTACCATTGATCTATATGTCTGTTTTTGTACTATTACCATACTGTCTTCATTACTGTAGTTTGTAGTATAGTCTGAAGTCAGGGAGCCTGATTCCTCCAGCTCCGTTGTTTTTTTTTTTTTTTTCTCAAGATTGCTTTGGCTAGTCGGGGTCTTTGTGCTTCCATACAAGTTGTAAAAATTTTTGTTTTAATTCTTGAAGAATACCATTAGTAATTTGATAGGGATTGCACTGAATCTGTAGATTGCTTTGGGTAAGGTAGTCATTTTCACAATATTGAGTCTTCCAATCCAAGAACATAGTATATCTCTCCATCAGTTTGTGTGATCTTTGATTTCATTCATCAGCATGTTATAGTTTTTGGACTACAGGTTTTTGCCTCCTTAGGTAGGTTTATTCTTAAGTATTTTATTCTTTTTGCTGCAATGGTAAATGGGATTGTTTCCTTAATTTCCCTTTCTGATCTTTTCTTGTTAGTGTATAGGATTTCAAGACATTTCTCTGCATTAATTTTGTATCCTGCAACTTTATCAAATTCGTTGATTAGCTCTAAGAGTTTTCTGGTGGCATCTTTAGGATTTTTCCATTTATATTATCATGTCATCTGCAAACAGTGACAGTTTTACTTCTTCTTTTCCAATTTGTATTATTTTTAATTCTTTATCTTCTCTGAGAGCCATGGATACGACTTCCAAAACTATGTTGAATAAGTGTGGTGAGAGTTGTCATCCTTGTCTTGTTCCTGACCTTAGAGGAAATGCTTTCAGTGTTTCACCATTGAGAATGATGTTTGCTGTGGGTTTGTTGTATATGGATTTTATGCATTCAGGTAGGTTCGTTCCAGGCCACTTTCTGGGGAGATTTTTTTTTTAATAATCATAAATTTGTTGAATTGTCAGAAGCTTTTTCTACATCTATTAAAATGAACATAGGGTTTTTATTTTTTAATTTGTTAATATGGTGTATCACATTGATTGATTTGTGTATATTGAAGAAACATTGTATCCCTGGGATAAATCTCACTGGACCATGGTGTATGATCCTTTTATTGTGTTGCTGGATTCTGTTTGCAAGTATTTTGTTGAGGATATTTGCATCTATATTCATCAGTGATATTGGTCTGTGATTTTCTTTTTTTTTTTTAGTATCTTTGCCTGGTTTTGGTATTGGGGTGATGGTGGCCTCATAGAATGAGTTTGGGAGTTTCCTCCACAATTTTATGGAAGAGTTTGAGAAGGATAGGTGTTAGCTCTCCTCCAAATGCTTGATAGGATTTGCCTGAGAAGCCATCTGGCCTTGGCATTCTATTTGTTGGAAGATTTTTTTTTTTTTGCCATCTCCATTAGAGTACAATTGCTTTACAATGGTGTGTTAGATTCTGCTTTATAAAAAAGTGAATCAGTTATACATATACATATGTCCCCATATCTCTTCACTCTAGCATCTCCCTCCCTCCCACCTTCCCTATCTCACCCCTCTAGGTGGTCAAAAAACACTGAGCTGATCTCCCTGTGTTATGTGTTTGCTTCCCACTAGCTATCTATTTTACGTGTGGTAGTGTATATATCTCCACGCCACTCTCTCACTTTGTCCCAGCTTACCCTTCCCCCTCCCTGTATCCTTAAGTCCATTCTCTAGTAGGTCTGCATCTTTATTCCCATCTTGCCCCTAGGTTCTTCTGACCATTATTTTTAAATTTTTTTTAGATTCCATTTATATGTGTTAGAATATGGTATATTTTTCTCTTTCTGACTTACTTCACTCTGTATGACAGTCTCTAGGTCCATCCACCTCACTAAAAATAACTCAGTTTCATTCCTTTTTATGGCTGAGTAATATTCCATTGTATATATGTGCCACATCTTCTTTATCCATTCATCTCTCAGTGGACACTTAGGTGTCCTGGCTATTGTAAATAGAGCTGTAATGAACATTGTGGTACATGACTCTTTTTGAATTATGGTTTTGTCAGGGTATATGCCTAGTAGTGGAATTGCTGGGTCGTATGGTAGTTCTATTTGTAGTTTTTTAAGGAACCTCCATACTGTTCTCCATAATGGCTGTGTCAATTTACATTTGCACCAACAGTGCAGAAGAGTTCCCTTTTCTCCAGCGTTTATTGTTTGTAGATTTTTTGATGATGGCCATTCTGACCGATGTGAGATGATATCTCACTGTAGTTTTGATTTTCAGTTCTCTAATGATTAATGATGTTGAGCATTCTTTCATGTGTTTGTTGGAAATCGGTATGTCTTCTTTGGAGAAATATGTATTTAGGTCTTCTTCCCATTTTTGGATTGGGTTTTTTGTTTGTGTGATATTGAGCTGCATGAGGTGCTTGTATGATTTGGAGATTAATCCTTTCTCAGTTGCTTCATTTGTAAATATTTTCTCCCATTCTAAGGGTTGTCTTTAGTCTTGTTTATGGTTTCCTTTGCTGTGCAAAAGCTTTTAAGTTCCATTAGGTCCCATTTGTTTATTTTTGTTTTTATTTTCATCTCTCTAAGAGGTGGGTCATAAAGGTTCTTGCTGTGATTTATGTCATAGAGTGTTCTGCTTATGTTTTTGTCTAAGAGTTTGATGGTGTCTGGCTTTACATTTAGGTCTTTAATCCATTTTGAGTTTATTTTTGTGTATGGTGTTAGGAAGTGTTCTAATTTCATTCTTTTACAGGTATCTCTCCAGTTTTCCCAGCATCACTTATTGAAGAGGCTGTGTTTTCTCCACTGTATATTCTTGCCTCCATTATCAAAGATAAGGTGACCATATGTGTGTGAGTTTATCTCTGGGCTTTCTATCCTGTTCCATTGATCTATATTTCTGATTTTGTGCCAGTACCATACTGTCTTCATTACTATAGCTTTGTAGTATAGTCAGAAGACAGGAAGCCTCATTCCTTCAGCTCCGTTTTTCTTTGTCAAGATTTCTTTGGCTATTCTGGGTCTTTTGTGTTTCCATACAAATTGTGAATTTTCTTGTTCTAGTTCTGTGAAAAATGCCAGTGGTAGTTTGATAGGGATTGCATTCAATCTGTAGATTGCTTTGGGTAGTAGAGTCTTTTTCACAATGTTGATTCTTCCAATCCAAGAACATGGTATATCTCACCATCTATTTGTATTATCTTTAATTTCTTTCATCAGTGTCTTATAATTTAATGCATACAGGTCTTTTGTCTCCTTAGGTAGGATTATTCCTAGATATTTTATTCTTTTTCTTGCAATGGTAAATGGGACTGTTTTCTTAATTTCACTTTCAGGTTTTTCATCATTAGTGTATAAGAATGCAAGAGATTTAGGTACATTAATTTTGTATCCTGCTACTTTACCTAATTCATTGATTTGCTCTAGTAGTTTTCTGGTAGCACCTTTAGGATTCTCTATATATAATATCATATCATCTGCACACAGTGACAGCTTTACTTCTTCTTTTCCAATTTGTATTCCTTTTATTTCTTTTTCTTCTCTGTTTGCTGTGGCTAAAACTTCCAAAACTATGTTGAATAATAGTGGTGAGAGTGGGCAAACTTGTCTTCTTCCTGATCTTAGTAGAAATGGTTTCAGTTTTTCACTATTGAGGATGATGTTGGCTGTGGGTTTGTCATATATGGCCTTTATTATGTTGAGGAAAATTCCCTCTATGCCTACATTCTCGAGGGTTTTTGTCATATATGGGTGATGAATTTAGTCAAAAGCTTTTTCTGCATCTCTTAAGATGTTCATATGGCTTTTCTCCTTCAATTTGTTAATATGGTGTATCACGTTGACTGATTTGCATATATTGAAGGATCCTTGTATTCCTGGGATAAACCCCACTTGATCATAGTGTATGATACTTTTAATGTGCTGTTGGATTCTGTTTGCTAGTATTTTGTTGAGGATTTTTACACCTATATTCATCAGTGATATTGGCCTATAGTTTTATTTCTTTGTGACACCTTTGTCTGTTTTTGGCATCAGAGTGATGGTGGCCTCGTAGAATGAGTGTGGGAGTGTTCCTCCCTCTGCTATATTTTGGAAGAGTTTGAGAAGGATAGGTGTTAGCTCTTCTCTAAATGTTTGATCAAATTTGCCTGTGAAGACATCTGGTCCTGGGCTTTTGTTTCTTGGAAGATTTTTAATCACAGTTTCAATTTCAGTGTTTGTGATTGGTCTGTTCATATTTTCTCCTTCTTCCTGGTTCAGTCTAGGAAGGTTGTGCATTTCTAAGAATTTGTCCATTTCTTCCAGATTGTCCATTTTATTGGCATAGAGTTGCTTGTAGTAATCTCTCATGGTCCTTTGTATTTCTGCACAGTCACTTGTTACTTCTCCTTTTTCATTTCTAATTCTATTTATTTGAGTCTTCTCCCTGTTTTCTTGATAAATCTGGCTGTAATGGTTAATCAATTTTCTTATCTTCTCAAAGAACCAGCTTTTAGTTTCATTGATCTTTGCTATCATTTCCTTCATTTCTTTTTCATTTGTTTCTCATCTGATCTTTATGATTTCTTTCCTTCTGCTAACTTTTGGGTTTTTTTTGTTTTTCTATCTCTAATTGCTTTAGGTGTAAGGTTAGGTTGTTTATTCGAGATGTTTCTTGTTTCTTAGGGTGGGCTTGTATAGATATAAACTTCCTCTTAGAACTACTTTTTCTGCATCCCACAGGTTTGAGACATTGTGTTTTCATTGTTATTTGTTTCTAGGTATTTTTTGACATCCTCTTTGATTTCTTCAGTGATCTCTTGGTTTTTAAGTAGTGTGTTGTTCAGCTTCCATGTGTTTGTATTACTTACAGATTTTTTCCTGTAATTGATATCTAGTCTCATAGCGTCATGGTCAGAAAAGATACTTGATACGATTTTAATTTTCTTAAGTTTACCAAGTCTTGATTTGTGACCCAAGATATGATCTATCCTAGAGAATGTTCTATGAGCATTTGAAACGAACGCGTATTCTGTTTTTTTGGATGGAATGTCCTACAAATATCAATTAAGTCCATCTTGTTTAATGTATCATTTAAAGCCCATCTTGTTTAATGTATCATCTTGGGTTTCCTTATTTATTTTCGTTTTGGAGGATCTGTCTATTGGTGAAAGTGGGCTGTTAAAGTCCCCTACTATGATTGTGTTACTGTCAATTTCCCCTGTTATAGCTGTTAGTATTTGCCTTATGTATTGAGGTGCTCCTGTGTTGGGTGCATAAATATTTAGAATTGTTATATCTTCTTCTTGGATCGATCCCTTGAACATTATGTAGTGTCTTTCTTTGTCTCTTGTAAAAGTCTTTGTTTTGAAGTCTATTTTGTCTGATATGAGAATTGCTACTCCAGGTTTCTTTTGATTTCCATTTGCATGGAATATCTTTTACTACCTCTCACTTTCAGTCTGTATGTGTCCCTAGGTCTGAAATGGGTCTCTTGTAGACAGCATATATACGGGTCTTGTTTTTGTATCCATTCAGCCAGTCTATGTCTTTTGGTTGGAGCCTTTAATCCGTTTACATTTAAGGTGATTAATGATATGTATTTCTATTACTATTTTCTTAATTGCTTTTGGTTTATTATTGTAGGCCTTTTCCTTCACTTGTGTTTCCTGCCTAGAGAAGTCCCTTTAGCATTTGTTGTAAAGCTGGTTTGGTGGTGCTGAATTCTCTTAGCTTTTGCTTGTCTGTAAATGTTTTAATTTCTCCATCAAATCTGAATGAGATCCTTGCTGGGTAGAGTAATCTTGTTTATAGGGTTTTCTCCTTCTTCACTTTAAATATGTCCCACTCCTCCTTTCTGGCTTGCAGAATTTCTGATGAAAGGTCAGCTATTAACCTTATGGGGCTTCCCTTATGTGTTGTTTGTTGTGTTTCCCTTGTTGCTTTTAATATTTTTTCTTTGTATTTAATTTTTGATAGTTTGATTAATAGGTGTCCTGGCACATTTCTCCTTTTATTTTTCTTGTATGGGACTCTCTGTGCTTCCTGTATTTGATTAACTATTTCCTTTCCCATATTAGGGAAGTTTTTGACTATAATCTCTTCAAATATTTTCTCAGTCTGTTTCTTTTTTCTTCTTCTTCTGGGACCCCTATAATTCAAATGTTGGTGCATTTAACTTTGTCCCAGATGTCTCTGAGACTGTCCTCAATTCTTTTCTTTCTTTTTTCCTTATTGTTCTCTGCAGTAGTTACTTCCAATATTTTATCTTCCAGGTCACTTTTCTGTTCTTCTGCCTCAATTATTCTGCTATTGATCCTTTGTAGAGAATGTCTAATTTCATTTATTGTGTTGTTCATCACTGTTTTTTTGCTCTTTAGTTCTTCTAAGTCCTTGTTAGACGTTTATTGTATTTTCTCCATTTTATTTCCAAGATTTTGTATCATCTTTACTATGATCATTCTGAATTCTTTTCCAGGTAGACTGCCTATTTCCTCTTCATTTGTTAGGTCTGGTGGGTTTCTGTCTTGCTCCTTCATCTGCTGTGTGTTTCTCTGTCTTCTCATTTTGCTTTACTTTCTGTTTGAGGTCTCCTTTTTGCAGGCTGCACGTTTGTAGTTCCCATTGTTTTTGGTGTCTGTCTCCAGTGGTTAAGGTTTGTTCTGTGAGTTGTGTAGGCTTCCTGATGGAGGAGATTAGTGTCTGTGTTCTGGTGTTTGAGGCTGCATTTTGCATTTCTGGTGGGCAAGTCCATGACTGGTGGTGTGTTTTGGGGTGTCTGTGGCCTTATTATAATTTTAGGCAGCCTCTGTGCTACTGGTTGGGGTTGTGTTCCTGTCTTGCTAGTTGTTTGGCATAGGGTGTCCTGCTCTGTAGCTTGCTGGCCATTGAGTGTAGCTGGGTCTTGGCATTGAGATGGAGACTTCTGGGAGATTTTTGCCATTTGATATTATGTGGAGCTGGGAGGTCTCTTGTGGATCTTGTGGACCATTTTCCTGAACTTGGCTCTCCCACCTCAGTGGCACAGCCCTGACACCTAGTTGGAGCACCAAGAGCCTGTCCCCCACATGACTCAGAAAAAAAGTGAGGAAAAAAGAAATAAAAAAGAAGATAAAATAAAATAAAAGTAAAATGAAATAGAATAAAGTTATTAAATTAAAAAAAATTATTAAGGAAAATAATAGTTTTTAAGTAAAAAAAAAAAACAACAGACAGACAGAACCCTAGGACAAATGGTAAAAGCAAAGCTGTATTGACAAAGTCACACACAGAGGCATACACATACACACTCACAAAAAAAGAAAAAGGGGAAAAATATATATCATTGCTCTCAAATTCCACCTCTTCCATTTGGGGTGATTCGTTGTCTATTCAGCTATTCCACAGATGCAGGTACATCAGGTTGACTGTGGATATTTAATACGCTGCTCCTGAGGCTCCTGGAAGAACTTTCCCTTCTTTGTTTGCACAGCTCCCTGGGTTCAGCTTTGGATTTGGACCCACCTCTGCTTTAGGTCACCTGAGGGCATCTGTTCTTCGTTCAGACAGGACAGGGTTAAAGGAGCAGCTTAGGGCTTCCATGGTGGCACAGTGGTTGAGAGTCTGCCTGCTGATGCAGGGGACACGGGTTCATGCCCCGGTCAGGTAAGATCCCACATGCCACGGAGCAGATGGGCCTGTGAACCATGGCCCCTGAACCTGCGCGTCCAGAGCCTCTGCTCCGCAATGGGAGAGGCCACAATAGTGAGAGGCCTGCGTACTCCAAAAAAAAAAAAAAAAAGGAACAGCTGATTCGGGGACTCACTCAGCCCGGGGGTGGGAGGGGTACAGATGTGTGGTGAGCCTGCAGTGGCAGAGGCTGGCGTGATGTTGCAGCAGCCTGCAGTACACCATGTATTCTCTCGGGGAATTGTCCCTGGATCATGGGACCCTGGCAGTAGCGGGCTGCACAGGCTCCTGGGAGGGGATTTGTGGATAGTGACCTGTGCTTGCACACAGGTTTCTTGGTGGCTGCAGCAGCAGCCTTAGCTTCTCATGCCATCTCTGAGCTTGAGGTCCATGCTGATAGCCACAGCTCACGTCCATCTCTGGAGCTCCTTTAAGCAGCACTCTTAATCCCCTCTCCTTGCACACCAGGAAACAAAGAGGCAAGAAAAAGTCTCTTCTGTCTTCGGCAGCTCCAGACTTTCCCAGACTCCCTCCCGGGCAGTCGTCACGCAGTAGCCCCCTTCAGGCTGTGTTCACGCAGCCAACCCCAGTCCTCTCCCTGGTATCCAGCTGAAGCCCAAGTCTCAGCTCCCAGCCCCTACCCATCCCGGCGGGTGAGCAGACAAGCCTTTAGGGCTGGTGAGTACTGGTCAGCACCAATTCTCTGTGCAGGAATCTCTCCGCTTTGTCCTCCACACCCCTGTTGCTGTGCTGTCCTCCATGGCTCTGAAGCTACCCCCTCTGCCACCCTCAGTCTCTGCCCACAAAGGGCCTTCCTAATGTGTGGAAACCTTTCCTGCTTCACAGCTCCCTCCCACTGGTGCAGGTCCTGTCCCTAATTTTTGTCTCTGTTTCTTCTTTTTTCTTTTGCCCTACCCATGTATGTGGGTAGTTTCTTGCCTTTTTGGAGATCTGAAGTCTTCTGTCAGTGTTCAGTAGGTGTTCTGTAGGTGTTGTTCCACATGTAGATGTATTTCTGATGTATTTGTGGGGAGGAAGGTGATCTCCGTGTCTTACTCTTCCACCATCTTGAAGCCATTCCCCTAATATTTCCTTTGTTGGAAGAGTTTTATTCAGTTTCAATTTCAGTATTTATGATTAGTCTGCTTATATTTTCTAATTCTTCCTGGTTCAGTCTTGGAAAATTGTACCTTTCCAAGAATTTGTCCACTTCTTCCAGGTTGTCCATTTTCCTGGCATATAGTTGTTTGTAGTAGTCTCTTATGATCCTTTGTATTTCTGCAGTGTCAGTTGTTACTTCTCCTTTTTCATTTCTAATTTTATTGAATTGAGTCCCCTCCTGTTTTTTCTTGATGAGTCTGGTTAAGGTTTATCAATTTTGTTTATCTTCTCAAAGAACAAACTTTTAGTTCTATTGATCTTTGATATTGTTTCTTTCATTTCTTTTTCATTTATTTCTGACCTGATCTTTATGATTTCTTTCCTTCTACTGCCTTTGGGTTTTATTTGTTCTACTTTCTCTAGTTGCTTTAGGTGTAAGGTTAGATAGTTTAAGATTTTCTTGAGTGAAGATTGAATTGCTATAAACTTCCCTCTTAGAACTGCTTTAGCTGCAACCCATAGGTTTTGCATTGTCGTGTATTTGTTGTCATTTGTGTCTAAGTATTTTTTGATTTCCTCTTTGATTTCTTCAATGATCTCTTGGTTATTTAATAGTGAAATATTTAGTCTCCATATGTTTGGTTTTTTACAGTAATTTTCCTGTAATTGATTTCTTATCTCATAGCATTGTGGTTGGAAAAGATGCTTGATATGATTTCCTTTTTTTGTATATTTTCCAAGGCTTTATTTTTGACCCAAGATATGATCTATCCTGGAGTAGGTTCCATGTGCATTTAAGAAGAAACTGTATTCTGCTACCTTCGAGTGGAGCGTCCTATAAATATCAATTAAGTCTATCTTGTCTATTGTGTCATTTAAAGCTTGTGTTTCCTTATATATTTTCCCTCTGGATGATCTGTCCATTGGTGTAAGTGGGGTTTTAAAATCCTCCACTATTACTGTGTTACTGTCGATTTCCCCTTTTATGCCTGTTAGCATTTGCCTTATGTATTGAGGTGCTCCTATTTTGGGTGAATAACTATTTATAATTTCTATATCTTCTTCTTGGATTGATCCCTTTATCATTATGTAGTGTCCTTCCTTGTCTCTTGTAACAATCTTTATTTTAAAGTCTATATTATCTGATATGAATCTTGCTGCTCCAGCTTTTGTTTGATTTCTAATTGCATGGAATAACTTTTTCTAACCCATCACTTTAAATCTGTACATGTCCCTAAATCTGAAGTGGGTCTCTTGTAGCCAGCATATATACAGGTATTGTTTTTGTATCCATTCAGCCAGTCTGTGTCTTTTGGTTGGTGTATTCAAGGTAATTATCAATATATATGTTCCTATTACCATTTTCTTAATTCTTTTGTGTTTGCATTTGTGGTTCTTTTTCTTCTCTTGTGTTTCCTCCCTTGAGAAATCCCTTTAGCATTTGTTGTAAAGCTGTTTTGGTGGTACCAAATTCTCTTAACTTTTGCTTGTCTTTAAAGCTTTTGTTTTTTTCCATTGAATCTGCATGAGACTCTTTCTCTGTAGAGTAATCTTGGTTGTAGGTTTTTCCTTTTCATCACTTTAAATATATCTTGCCATTCCCTTCTGGCCTGTAGTTTCTGCTGAAAGATCAGCTGTTAACCTTATGGGGATTCCCTTGTATATTTTTTGTTGCTTTTCCCTTGTTGCTTTTAATATTGTTTCTTTGAATTTAATTTTTGTTAGTTTGAGTAATATGCATCCTGATATTCTCCTTTGGTTTATCCTGTTGGTACTCTGCACTTCCTGGACTTGTGTGGCTATTTCCTTTCCCATGTTAGGGAAGTTTTTGAGTATGATCTCTTCAATATTTTCTCAGATGCTTTATCTTTCTCTTCTTCTTCTGGGAACCTTATAATTTGAATTTTGGTGCATTTAATGTTGTCTCAGTGGTCTCTGAGACTGTCTTCAATTCTCTTCATTCTTTTTTCTTTATTCTGCTTCTCAGCAGTTATTTCCACTATTCTATTTTCCAGCTCACTTATTCATTCTTCTGCCTCAGTTATTCTGCTATTGATTCCTTCTAGCATATTTTTCATTTCAATTATTGTGTTGTTCATCACTCTTTGTTTTTAGTCCTTCTAGTTCTTTGTTAAACATTTCTTGTATTTTCTCAATCCATGCCTCCATTCTTTTTCTGAGATTTTGGATCATCCCTACTATCATTACACTGAATTCTTTATCAGGTAGGTTTCCTATTTCCTCTTCATTTATTTGATCTTGTAGGTGTTTACTTTGCCTCTTCATCTGTAACATATTTTTTGGTCGATTTATTTATTTTGATGGGTGAGACTGTGTTCCTGTCTTACTGGTTGTTTGGATTGAAGCTTCCAGCACTAGAGTTTGTAGACAGTTGTGTAGAGGCAGGTCTTGGTACTGAGATGAGGACCTCTGGGAGACCTCACTTCGATTAATATTCCCTAGGGTTTGGGTTTCTCTGTTAGTCAAGTGGCTTGGATTTGGCACTCCCACCACAGGAACTCAGGCCCAATCCCCAGCCTGTGAACCAAAATCCTGAAAGCCACAAGATGTGGCCAAAAAAAAAAAAAAAAAAAAGCAGTATAGTAACAAAGAATAAAAAATAAAGTAAAATTAGAAAAATTTAAAAATATATTAGAAAAATAAAAATGTAAATGAAACAACAACACCAAGTTAAAACAGAGCCACAATAGCAAAAAAAAAAAAAAAAAAAAAAGGGGGGGGCAAGGGGTGTGCAGAAAATGTCTTGATTTTGAGTTGTGGAGTGTAGGTGGTGGCAGGATTTAGGGAGGGCCAGTGCCTAGACTCAGGACACACATGACCAGAAAAGGCCCTGAAGGCAGGGCTTAGGTGGTGGCAGTGTTTAGTCAGGGGGGCAAGAGCCTAGCCTCAGGACCTGTACAGCTGGAAATGGTCTTGTGGATCTGGGCTTAGGTGGGGGCTGGGCCTAGTCTCAGGGCCCACTTAGCTGAAAAAGGCCCTGGGGTTTGGGGGGACAGGTCTTAGGTTCAGCATGGCTGGAGGGTGCCTCGGAGGGCAGAGGATAGACCTGGGACCTCAGCAGGTTCCCAGAGGCCCAAGTAGGTAAGGGAAATTCTGGCTGAATTCCTTTCTGATCCTCCGATCCCCTGGTGGTCTCCCTGCATCCCTGTTGATCTCTTTGTGGTGAGTGGGCCCCTCCAGGCATGGGAAATTCTCCCCTTCCTCAGCTGCCCCTCGGGGTGCCAGTCCCATCCTTCCCACTTATCCTTCCCCTTCTCTCCCACCAACATCCTACCTGGTCATTTGGGGGTTTCTCCCATTCTCTTAGTTGTCCAAGATCCCCCACCAGCTCCTGGTAGGTGCCCTAGTTGTTAGGAGAGGTGAATTCTGTGTCCTCCTACTCTACCATCTTGACTTCATCCCCTCCCATCTTGACTCCGCCCCCTCCGTTGACTCCTTATTTTTCTTCTTTCTGTCTCTTTTGTCATGTTTCACTTTTTGCTTTCTTACCTCCTTATTCTCTTTATCCTCTCTCCATTCTTTTAACCCTTATTTTCTGCTTTTCTTTTCTCTTTACCTCTCTCCCTTTCCTCAATAAAATATTGTTTAAAATTAATCAGCAAACTAAAGCAATGTGACACACAACTGTACTTCAGGAATTCAAAGTTTACAAATATAGATAATGGCAGAAAAAGATGATTGACAAACAGCATGAATTTATGGGGCTTGCTGCCATAACTGTAGCTTCTTTTCTGCCCATTTCTGTACCCACACATTCTGCCTTCCCACCTGCTACTATTAATAAGCCTTTCTGTGCTCCTAAATTTTATTCATTTGCACACTAGATCACATCTTTTTTCTCCTACTTCACTGCTGCAATCTTCATATTCTTTCCTTCTAGAATGAATCTATTCCATTGTGATTTCAATGGTCTCTTTCCTTTGAAGTCCCTCCAGCTAATGCTTCAGAATTATCTGAATCCTCCCTTTGCTCACACTCTATGTCTAATCTTTTAACAAATTGTTAACATCTTAAAGATGTATTCAAAATCTCACTACTTATCATTTGTTCCACTCCTATCACTGTGAAATTAGCTACCCTATCAAGCTAAAATCTGATCTGATCTGGATTATTGAAATAGACTTCCACCAGGGCTCCCACCTTGTTAGAACCTATTATCACCTAGTGACAAACTTTATCCTTTCAAAACTCAAGTCAAATTATGCTAACTGTTCTGAAGAAAACTTATGTATGTCTTTCAAACACATGTCAGAGTCACTACAGTGGCCAATATTATTCTGTTTAATTTGATGGCATTAGTAATCTCTCAAATCCTACCTTTCCCCACCTTGCTCACCAAGTCTCATCATACTCTTTCTGCTCTTCATTGAACATGTCACACTCCTTTATCAGGGTGTTTATGCTTGTTTTTCCCTCACATATCTTCCTGGCTTTCTCCCTGACTTTTGTAAAGCCTCTGTGCCCAAGATTACTTTTTCAGTGAAACCTGTCAGAAACACCCCATCTCAAATTGTAAACTCTCAGAAAAACCTGTCATCTAGACTCCCTGGTTTTTGTCAGTTGCACTTATTTTTAGCATAACCATTTGTTATGATGTATATTTAAGTGCTTTTTTTTCTTTCTTTTCTCCCTCTGTACTGTAACATCCATGAAAACTGTTATTTGTTGGTTTATTTTGTCTTGTTTTGTGTTATGGTTTTGTTTACGCCTGTATCCATTGCCCTTAGGAAAGTTCCCAGTACTTGATAGGCACTTAAATATTTGTTGAAGGAAATACTTTAACGATCAAAATTATTTGGAAAGGAGATCTTAAAGAAAAGTCTCATCATTTCATCAGAGTTATATATTAAATGAAAGATTATCTTATTTTTAAAGCTGAGCTGATACTGTTTAATACAGCAGGTTAGGTCATTGTGAAATGTTCAACATTTAATTAATCTAGCCTGAAGCCACCTTCTAATTCATATTGTTCATTTCAAATTATTTTATACAGGCTAGTCTTATCTCAAGTTTTATATTCTCAGTCAGTGGGATCACTAGTAGAAGAAACTCTATTATTTTTTTGTTTCTGTTTTCCTAGTGCTAGTAGAATGCTGCAGTCATGGTAAATTCTCATTAAATATGAGGTAATTGATAGAGGACTTGATTACAATTAAAATGCACAATATCTCCCCCAGTCCTTGGCAAGCCATATCATATGACTGCCTCAACAAGTTCTACTTTATGAAATCTTTGGTACTTTAAGGAATAATATTCATTGAAAAAGATCTGGTGGTAAATGGACATTAACAACTAAATGGACATTAACAACTAAAAGAACGACAAACGTACAATGATTTGGAAGAGTTTTTCTTCATCACTGCTTACAGCAAACTTTCTGTACTCCATTAAGATTTAAGTTTGACTGAAATGTCTGGTGTGGTATTTGTAATAGTGTGTCCAGTTCTCATCATGCTCAGTTCTCTTTAGTAGTTTATCCGTTGCCTGCAGAATCTTTCACTACATGTGAAAAGGGGATTGAAACCCTAAGGATCTTGTGAAATACATTAATTTGTGGTTAAATCTAAAAAAAAAAAATCTAATTTCAAATGTAAGTTAGTGCCAAACACAAATGGACAAGTGGAAGCCTGTGACTAGATAACAGTATGTAGAGAGAAAATTATTTACTTTCAATTCTAAGAGAAAAATGCACAAAGGAAACTGTTTACCTTTATGGAGCATAATTTATGGTATTACATTAATTCCCTAATACTTGCCAATCCCATTACTGAATCCTCATTTGCCATAATGTGTATGAGAATAGCATTAACTGGTTCTGTTTGTTTAGTCTTATGAATAGAAACTGTGCCTGTACATATACTAAGAGGTTGATACAACTAATTTGTTAACCAAAAGTGTTTTTACATTAGGGTTTTATACCTTTGTCTGCTTCTTAAAGATTATTAGAAGAATGACTAAGATAGAAAGTATAAAGCAAAATTCTTGTTTGGAAATAAAATTGTGTCATAAATGTTATATAATAATAAGATTATTACAGTTTTGTTTTATTGAGTATATGCTTACATTTAATATAATGCTACAGGTAAAGAATTCATATGAAAAGGGTCTAAAGGTAAATGATCTAATTGTGAAAGCAGAGTTAATGTTATAACACAGCTAAAACAAAATTTGATGGTGATAAAAAATATGCTGACATATTTTTGTTCAAAAATATAGCTGGCAGCATGGTGAAGCTAATAAAGGGTAGTATTCATAGTTGTGTAGGTAATTTTCTTGGATGGCATTAAAATAAATTGCAAAGCAAATGAAATAAAAACCTATTCATGTACCTTATGGAATCATAAACTGCAATGACATTACAATGAAAGCAGCATGATTTGTCCAATCAAAGACAATTGTGTTAAGGGAAAGAAAGTGAGAGAGAAAGCTATGGACATCATAAACACTGTCAGTCTGAATCCTCATTTCTTTGGCACTTAAGACAAGTTACTTTACTTTTTTACATAATTCTTCATTAAATGTTCTGGGCTCAGGACATAAGACTGTTAGTACCAAACTATAAAAATATCTGTGCTCAGGGACTCTTTTAAGGGTTATTTGTCTTCTGTGTTTTTATCTGTTAGTTTTTATTAACTTGCACAGCTTTAATACAGACACTACCTTATCTGACAATTATTTTGTTATTTTCTCCCATTTGGTCTCATACACCCCGCTAGTAAATATGATTTACTCCACCCCCTAAATTTATTACCTAATAAATTTGCTAAGCCCACACCAAGTAGGAATAATCTCCATTTACTGTACAGAGAGGGTATTAAGTGACTTGTTTAAGGTAGAAGACACTTGATTAATAGGGTTGGTTAAAAAGGAGATGACATTGTCCTCATAAAATACTTATTGGATGTCTGCTGTACTTGGCAATGAGAATAAGTGATGAACGAAAGAGGAATGGTATTTCCATCACAGAGCTTCCCATTTAAAGTCAAAGATGTCCTTTGTTCCAGATACACCCTTTCCAGACAAAAGGATTTTAAGAGGTGTCCACCAATCTTACAACAAACATCATCTCAAAAAGCTAAATTAATATAAATAGCTAAAATAAATAAAAAGTTAAATTAGGATAACAAAGTCTCTAAAATATTCTGCAAAAAAGAAATCTATTAACTTTAATCAACCCAGGGTTTCTCAAGCATATTTAGTTGTAGACTACCTACCTTCTCACCTCTCCCTTCAAACCTAGCAACTGCTAGCAACTGGTGAAGAAGGTTTTCCACAGCACAGTCTAGGAACCACTGATTTGAACTAAGATCCTCTTTAGCTAAGGACTTTTGACAAAAAGGAGCATTATGGGTTGGGAGCATTGCTGAGCAAGTTAATGGACTAACTTATGCATATGCTGTTCTTTCAAACAGAAATATTTTGCAAAGAATAATTTTGAAATCCCTTTCAAAACCAGCATTCTCACTCTTTCTCCCCTACTCAACATGCTATTCAAAAAGGAAAATAAATTTGATGGACTATTTCTGCCCAAGGAATAAAAAGCATTGTTTACTTTTCTGCACAGCTCTCAGTCTTTGACAGAGAAACAGTAGACCTAATTAGACACATCTTTCTGTCCATGTGGTATTTTTAAACAAAATACATTTCCCCTCCTTAAATTTTCCTTCTTTTTTAAAATACAAAGCATGATATTTTAAAAAATGAATTCCTTGTTTCTTTGGCATATCCACCATTGCTTTAAATGAAAACATCTTCCACTCCAAAAGGGACACAATATATCTAAACAGTTGCAAGAAAAACAAATGGTCAGAAGTTTGCAAATATGATAACACTGTACACATAAGTATCACAATAAAATACAATAAAATATTATAACTTTTAATATCCCTTCACACTTGAATGAAAACTGTTTACTAAGAGCTGTAGTGATTTAGCAAGTAGAAGCAAAACAAAATATATGTTGCATGTTTCCACTCATTAACATGTGGCCCTCCCTGTTAGCTTAGTATTTCCCTATTTTAATATTGGTGAAAATAAAAATAATAAAGAAATTCAAAGAACTAGAATATTTTGTCATTGTTTCCAAACTTCACATTATTTTTAAGTATCTCTTTTCTTGTTCAGGGTGTGAGTGTATGGATGTATGTGACAGTGTGTATATAGGTAATCAGATGTAAAAACAGGAAAGTCAGAAATATAAGATGAAATTTTAGGATATATCACTAATTAAGCATTAGTAGAGAAGTGGAAAGAACTAGAATTTAATATGTGATTTGCTAGTAGTCAGGCAATCAAATTGAAGAACTATTTATTTAATATTCTGAATCATAGTTCCTTCACTTATAAAATATAATTAGTGGTACCACTAAAGTATAGTTTTTCAAAAAGTTTAAAACATGATTTATACAAATATAAAATCATCAGATACTAATAATTTTATTTAACTCAATAATTTAATGAGGAAATCAGTGAATGTTAAATGTGAGTTTGAAGAATAGATACATATACAGAAAATCACTAATGATGAAATGAATCTGCTAATAGAAACAAATTAATTAATATCTTATAGGGCAATAAAATGTTGGAGATAATATTTTCTTTAGGATAGAAAGCAATTTTATCTCTATTGAACAAAATTAACTTGCATTATTGAGGATAAGAATTATTTGCTTATCAATTGCCTATAACTTCTATTCTTACAGAGCTGACTCCATTTAATTCTTTCAATATTTTTATTATTCTGAGCTCTAAAATTATAAAATTCTAATGCATAATCACAAAGCTTTCTTAAAACGGTAGTATGCTATAAGATTCTTGAAAAGGATGTTTAACTAAAATACTTATCAGTGACAAGTTTCAGGCAATTTATGGACTTTGCCTCTATAAGCTCAGACATCTCAATATTTCAAAACACTGAAATACATGCTTGTTCTACCATTAGAGTTGTTTTGTCATTGTTTTGTGTTTGAGCAAGTACATTCATACATCAAGCAATAGTTCTAATAGTTTCTGCCTGTATTTTTGTACTACTATGAGTAGAAAATAGTTTCTGTTCAGCATAATTTCCTTATCTCATCACTCTTGAAGACCATAGATCTGATCTGTTATGAAGAAATACACCAAAGAGAAACTGCCAAAATATCTAGGTTCATGTGTTTTTCTTGTGTGTGGGGGGCATGTGAGTGATCCAACTGTGTGTACATAATCTGAAGCATATGTCTGTACAGCTGCGATGTTTGTGCAACATACACTTTGGCATGTGGCAGGTGTAAAGGAAAGGTTGAGTACCTTTCTTTAGAATACTAATTACTGATAAAACATGATTACCATTTCCTAGAAGCCATATTGAAGTTTATTTAGAGCACCAGATTTAAAAAAGCAAAAGAAGAAGAAAGCAAACAAGCAAGCAAAAATAGATATGTTTCTTCTCACTGCATTATTATAAGGAAGACCTTAAAATTCCAATAAAAAGTTGCAGAGAAACTTAAGTGCAATTCTGTGAAAATACTAACACATAAAAAACTCACATGGTTATCATGAGAATTAAATTAGTTAATACAAAGAATTAGGGACTTCTCTGGTGACACAGTGGTTAAGAATCTGCCTGCCAATGCAGGGGATACAGATTCGAGCCCTGGTCCATGAAGATCCCACATGCTGTGGAGCTACTGAGCCTGTGTCCTAGAGCCCAAAAGCCACAGCAACCGAGCCCATGTTCTACAACTACTGAAGCCTACATTCTTAGACCCCATGCTCTGCAACAAGAGAAGCCACTTCAATGAGAAAACTGTGCCCCAAAACAGAGAGTAGCCCCCAGTCTCTGCAACTAGAGAAAGCCCACGCACAGCAACAAAGTTCCAACACAGACAAAACTAAATAAATTAATTAAGTTAAGAAAAGAATTAACACCTAATGTTTGATATACAACAAAATTTAATCATTTGTATTTATTGTATTTCATGATAACATTTAAAAAATTCCTTTGAGACTCTCAGATCTGGTTATGAGTTGGGCTTTAGGCTTAGTTAGCATCCTTGGAAGACAATGGATTTCATGTTCATGATGCCTTGGACTTCATGCTCAGACTGAACCATGAGTGTTCTTCTTGGTCATTATAGCCTCAGAACATGTTCCTTTCTGAGATCTCACTCCTAGACCCAGGAAGAATAAAGCTAGGTACTGTTAATAATTCTGAAGTGTCTAATATTTTATCTAGCTTGAAAGCTGACAAGTTAATCTCCTATAATATAGTGCATGTTTGTAGAAAACATAAGATTTCTGGGTCAGAGATTAAGGATAGTTTATTTATAACTCACAGAAACAGTGTGGTCAGAATATCAGCATTTTTGAATTAATTTGCCAAGCTCTAATCCTCACAGGATGACACAGATGATAGCTATACACACAGTGGGATGTATTATGAAAAAAGAACACTGAATTCCAGGAGCTGTAATCTTCTATAATGGGTGGTAAGTATAACTGCCCTGTAACCTAAGGTTTCAAGGGAAACATTATCTTTATTTTATTTTAATTAATTAATTAATTAATTAATTAATTTTGCAGTACGCAAGCCTCTCACTGTTGTGGTCTCTCCCGTTGCAGAGCACAGGCTCTGGACGCGCAGGCTCAGTGGCCATGGTTCACGGGCCCAGCTGCTTCACGGCATGTGGGATCTTCCCGGACCAGGGCACAAACCCATGTCCCCTGCATCAGCAGGCGGCCTCTCAACCACTGCACCACCAGGGAAGCCCCATTATCTTTATTTTAAAGCAACTAGGAACTTCAGAAAACTAGGAAAAAAAGGAAATTCCTTACTTGATAAATGAAAACCTATGAACACCCATATCAACTTATATTTAATAGGCAAAAACTGAATGTCTTTTTCCTAAAATCCAAGATTATAAAAGATGTACTGGAAGTTCTAGGCAGTCAATAAGCCAAAATAAAGAAATAAGAGGCATACTGATTATAAAGACAGAAGTAAACTGTTTTTATTGGCATATGACTTGATTACCTATGTAGAAAATCTGATAAAATTCACAAGAAAGCTACTAGAAATAAGTGTTTTTAGAAAGATTGTAAGATACTATATAAATATAAAAATAATTGTAATATTATACACTAACAACAAACAATTGGAAATTGAAATTTTAAAAATATCATGGATAATAGCAAAAAATAAAAGAAATATTCACTGGTTAATTTGACAAAAGCTGTACAAGACCTGTACATTGTAAACTAAAACACTGCTGAGAGAAAAATGGAAGATTTAAATATATCAACAAGATGGTGGAATATGAGGTCCCACGCTTGTATCTCTCCTCAGCAACAATAATTAGGCAGCCATCCATGGAAAAAAAGTGGCTTTGAGGGATACAAAATCAATCCTGCCTGCCCAGGGGTCTGCCCACTCACCTGTCAAGAGCCCTTTTAAAGACCAAGGGGGAGCCACACCCATCTGAACACCTGGTAACAGGCCCATTGGCTGTCAACCTCAAAGTGGACGCTTGAGCTAGTACCAGCCTTATTAAACAAGGTCCTGGAAGCAGATCCAACCACCCAGGAACCAGACAAAATCCATGCTCACTGAAAACCTGTGGTAACAGGCTCTCCAACAAAGGACCTCACTGAAGACCCAGCAGCAGCCATATGACCTGGCTCCAGTTTGGCTCAACTGTGACCTTAAAGACAATAGCATTAGCCTAACTCAACAGGAAAAAGCCTTTACCCACCAAAGCCAGTCTGTAAATGGAATAATACTCAGCAATAGAAAGGAATGAACTATTTTTTATTTAGTCTTTTGGGAATCTTTGTGTTGTATATTTTTTTATTTCTATCTTTTTATATATTTCTATTTTTACTGTCTTTTTCTGTTGTTCTGTGTTTTTTCCCTTAATGTTTTCTTCTTTTTCTTTAATATATTTTTAATTTTCTTTCATGTTTCCATTTCTACTTTGCTTTTCTGTTGTCTTGTATTTTTACCCTTTTTATTTAATTTAATTTTATTATTTTTAAAAATAATTTTTATCAGTTTGTTCTGTTTTGTTTTATTCTTCAGTTGGCACACTGCTTTGGTTTGTTTTTAGGTTTTGTGTTTTTGTTAGTATTGATCTTAATTGTTTGATTTCATTTTTGAATTCTTCTATTTGTCTAGTTGTTCTCTTCATTTTGTTTTATTTGATTCTGTTTTGTTTCTTCCTTGTGTGTGTGCATGTTAACTTGTTTCTGTTTCTTTGATTTTGTTTTTACCATTTCTCTGGGGTTTTGTTTGTCTTTTTAATATATTTTCTATTTTATTTTTTTAATATTTCTATTTCTACATTGCTTTTCTGTTTTTCTATCTTCTTTACCCTTTCTCTGTTTTGTTTTTGTTTTTTATAAAATCAATTTTGTCAGATTGTTTCATTTGTTTGCTTCATTCTTCAGTTGGCCCCCTGGTTTTGTTTTTTGGTTTCATGTTTTTGTCAGTTATCTTTCTTTTTCTTTTCTTTTTTTTTTTTTTTTTGGCTGCATTGGCTGCTTATTACTGCACATGAGCTTTCTCTAGCTGTGGTAAGCAGGGGCTACTCTTCATTGTGGTGTGCAGGCTTCTCATTGCAGTGGCTTCTCTTCTTGCAGAGCACAGATTCTAGATACACGGGCTTCAGTAGTTGCAATTTGCAGGCTCAGTAGTTGCAGCACACAGACCCTAGAGCATGGGGGCTTCAGTAGTTGTGGAGTGTGGGCTCAGTAGTTGTGCCTCACAGGTTATAGAGCACAGGCTCAGTAGTTGTGGTGTATGAGCTTAGTTGTTCTGCGGCATGTGGGATCTTTCTGGACAAGGGATCGAACCTGTGTCCCCTGCATTGGCAGGCAAATTCTTAACCACTGTACCCCCAGGGAAGTCTATCAGTTTTCTTTTTAGTTGTTTGATTTCATTATTGGGTTCTTTTGCTTTTGTTTGGTTGTTCTCTTGCTTTTTGATTTATTTGGTTCTGTTTTTGTTTCTTTTGTGTGTGTTACCGTGTTTCTGTTTTTCTTTGTTTGATTTTACTTTTTACCACTTTTCTGGGGTTTTGTTAGTCTTTTCTTTTTTTGTTTTGTTTTGTTTTTAATCCCCTTTATTGCCAGGATGAGCGACTTGCAAGGTCTTGGATCCTCAACCAGAAGTTGGGCCTGAGGTTCTGGGATGGGAGCACTGAGTCCAAGATGCTGGACCACTAGAAAATTCCTGGCCCCAGGGAATATTAATCACTGAGAGTGCTCATGGAAATGTCTATCTGAATTTAAGACACAGCTCCATCCAACTGCCAGCAGCTCCTAGCACTGGATGCCTCACAACAAACAACAAACAAGATTGGAACACAAGCCCACCCATCAGCACACAGACTACCTAAAGTCATACTAAGCCAACAGATTCCCCAAAACACACCACCTGACATGGCCATGCTCATCAGAGGGAAAAGGCTCAGTTCCACCTACCAGAGTCCAGGCACCACTCCCTCCCATCAGGAAGCCTATGCAAGTCACTGGACAAACCTCACCACCAGGGGCAGAGAACAGAAGCAAGAGGAACTATGCCCCTTTAGCCTAGGAAAAGGAGACCTCAAAACAGTAAATTAGACAAAATGAGAAGGCAGAGAAATATTTTGTAGGCAAAGGAGCAAGATGAAAACTGACAAGACTAAATAAAGGAAGAGGAAATAGAAAAACTACCTGAAAAAGAATTAAGAGTAATGATAGTAAAGATGATACAAAATCTCAGAAAGAGAATAGAGAAAATATAAGAAACATTTAAAAAGGACCTAGAAGAATAAAGAGCAAACAAATAGTAATGAACAACACAATAACTGATATTAAAAACACTCCAGAAGGAATCAATAGCAGAATAACTGAGGCAGAAGAATGGATAAGTGGGCTGGAAGATACAATGTTGGAAACAACTACTGCAGAGCAGAAAAAAGAAAAAAGAATGAAAAGAATGGAGGACAGTCTCAGAGACCCCTGGGACAACTTTCAGCACACCAACATGCGAATTATAGGCATCCCAGAAGAAGGAGAGAAAAAGAAAGGGCCTGAGAAAATATTAGAAGAGATTATCATTGAAAACTTCCCCAACATGGGAAAGAAAAAGTCAATCAAGCCCAGGAAATGCAGAGTCTGATACAGGATAAACCTAAAGAGAAATATACCAAGACAAATATTAATCAAACTAACAAAAATTAAATGCAAAGAAAAAAATATTAAAAGCAACAAGGAAAAAGCAAGAAATAACATACAAGGGAATCCCCATAAGGTTAACAGCTGATCTTTCAGCAGAAACTCTACAGGCCAGAAGGGAGTGGCAAGATATATTTAAAGTGATGAAACGGAAAAAACTACAACCAAGATTACTCTACCCAGGAAGAATTTCATGCAAATTAGATGGAGAAATCAAAAGCTTTACAGAAAAGCAAAAGCAAAGAGAATTCAGCACCACCAAACCAGTTTTACAACAAATGCTAAAGGAGCTTCTCTAGGTAGGAAACACAAGAGAAGGAAAAGACCAACAAAAAGAAATGCAAGACAATTAAGAAAATGATAATAGGAACATACATATGAATAATTACCTTGAAAGTAAATGGATTAGATGCTCCAGCCAAAAGAAACAGACTGGCTGAATGGATACAAAAGTAAGATGATGTATATGCTGCCTACAGGAAACCCACTTCAGACATAGAGACACAAACAGAATGAAAATGAGAGGATGGAAAATTTGCATATTCCATGCAATGAGAGGATAGAAAATGAGAGGATGGAAAATTTGCATATTTCATGCAAATGGAAATCAAAAGAAAGCTGGAGTAGCAGTACTCATATCAGAAAAAAATAGACTTTAAAATAAAAATTATTACAAGAGACAAAGAAGGACACTACATAATGATCAAGGGATCAATCTGAGAAGATGACATAACAATTCTAAATATCTATGCACCCAACAAAGGACCACCTCAATACATAAGGCAAAGGCTAACAGCCGTAAAAGTGAAAATCATCAGTAACACAATAATAGCAGGCGACTTTCACACCCCACTTACACCAATGGACAGATCATCCAAAATAACTAAGGAAAGGAGCACTAAATGACTCATTAGACCAGATGGACTTAATTTGATATTTATAGGACATTCCATCCAAAGACAACAGAATACACTTTCTTCTCAAGTGCACATGGACCATTCTCCAGGATAGATCACATCTTGGGTCACAAATCCAGTCCCAGTAAATGTAAGAAATCTGAAATCATATCAAGCATCTTTTATGACCACAGTGCTATGAGACTAGATATCAATTATAGGAAAAAAAATAACTATAAAAAATACAAACACATGGAGGCTAAACAACCAAGAGATCACTGAAGAAATCAAAGAGTAAATTTAAAAAAACCTAGAAAAAAATGACAATGAAATCACAATGACCCAAATCCTATGGGATGCACCAAAAACAGTTGTAAGAGGCAAGTTTATAGCAATACAATCCTAACTCAAGAAATAAGAAAAATCTAAAATAAAATACCTAACCTTACACCTAAAGCAACTACAGAAAGAAAAACCCCAAAGTTAGAAGGAAAGAAATGATAATGATAACATCAGAAATAAAAGAAAAAGAAATGAAGGAAACAAGAGCAAAGATCAATAAAATTAAAATCTGGTTCTTTGAGAAGATAAACAAAATTGATAAACCATTAGCTAGACTCATCATGAAAAAAAGGGAGAAGATTCAAATCAACAGAATTAGAAATGAAAAAGAAGTAACAACTGAAATTACAGAAACACAAAGGATCATGACAGAGTACTACAAGTAAAAATATGCCAATAAAATGCACAACCTGGAAGAAATGGACAAATGCTTAGAGTATTAAAACCTCCCAAGATTGAACCCGGAATAAATAGAAAATCTGAACAGACAAAGGACAAGCACTGAAATTGAAACTGTGATTAAAAATCTCCCAACCAAAAAAAGCCCAGGGCCAGATGGCTTCACTGGTGAATTCCACCAAACATTTAGACAAGAGCTAATACCTGTCCTTCTCAAATTCTTCCAATATATAGCAGAGGGAGGAACACTCCCAAACTCATCCTATAAGGCCACCATCACCATGATACCAAACCAGACAAAGAGGTCACTAAAAAAATAATTAACAGGCAATATCACTGACGAACATACATGCAAAAATTCTCAACAAAATACTAGCAAACAGAATCCAACAGCACATTTAAATGATCATACACCATGATGAAGTGGGATTTATACCAGGAATGCCAGGATTCTTCAATATATGAAAATGAATCAATGTGATACACCACATTAAGAAATTTAAGAATAAAAAACATGATAATCTCCAAACATGCAGAAAAACTTTTGACAAAATTCAACACCCATTTATGGTAAAAACTTTGCAGGAAGTGGGCATAGAAGAAAGCTGCCTCAATCTAATAAAAGCCATATTTGACAAACCCACAGCAAACATCATTCTCAATGGTGAAATACTGAAAGCATTTCCTCTAAGATGTATCAGGAACAAAGCAATGTTTCCCACTCTCACCACAATTATTCAACATAGTTTTGGGAGTTTTAGAAATGACAGTCAGAGAAGGAAAAGAAATAAGATGAATCTCACTTGGAAAAGAAGAAGTAAAACTGTCACTGCAGATGACATGATACTATACATAGAAAATCTTAAAGGTGTCACCAGAAAACTAATAGAGTTAACCAATGAATTTGGTAAAGTAGCAGGATACAAAATTAATGCACAGAAATCTCTTGCATTCCTATACACGAACAACAAAAAATCAGAAGGAGAAATTAATGAAACACTCCCATTTACCATTGCAACAAAAAGGAAAAAATACCTAGGAATAAACCTACCTAAGGAGGCAAAGGCCTCTATGCATAGAACTATAAGAAACTGATGAAAGGAATCAAAGATGATACAAACAGATGGAGAGATATACCATGCTCTTGGATTGGAAGAATCAACATTGTGTAAATGACTATACTACCCAAGGCAATCTACAAATTCAATGCAATCCAATGACATTGGATTGGAATGCCAATCCAATTTGCCATAATCAAATTACCAATGGCATACTTCACAGAGCTTAAAAAAAATTACAATTTGTATGGAAACACAAAGACCATGAATAGCCAAAGCAATCTTGAGAAAGAAAAAGTGGAAGAATCAGACTCCCTGACTTCAGACAATACTACAAAACTACAGTAATCAAAACAGTATGGCACTGGCACAAAAGCAGAAATATAGATCAATAGAACAGGATAAAAAGCCCAGAGACAAATCCACGCACATATGGTCACCTTGTCTTTGACAAAGGAGTCAGGAATATACAATGGAGAAAAGAAAGCCTCTTCGATAAGTGGTGCTGGACAAACTGGACAGCTACCTGTAAAAGAATAAAATTAGAACACTTCCTAATACCATACAGAAAAATAAACTCCAAATGGATTAAAGACCTAAATGTAAGGCCAAACACTATAAAACACTTAGAGGAAAACATAGGTAGAACACTCTATAACATAAACCACAGCAAGATGCTTTTTGACACACCTCCTAGAGTAATAAAAATAAAAACAAAAATTAACAAATGGGACCTAATGAAACTTAAAAGCTTTTGCACAGCAAAGGAAACCATAATCAAGGCAAAAAGACAACCCTCAGAATGGAAGAAAATATTTGCAAACTAAGCAACTGACAAAGGTTTGATCTTCAAAATTTACAAGCAGCTCAATATCAAAAAAACAAACATCCCAATCCAAAAACGGTCAGAAGACATAAACAAACATTTCTCCAAAGAAGACATACAGATTGCCAACAAACACATGAAAAGCTGCTCAGCATCACTAATCATTTGAGAAATGAAAATCAAAACCACAATGAGGTATCACGTCACACCAGTCAGAATGGCCATCATCAAAAAACCTAGAAACCATAAAAGCTGTAGAGGGTGTGGAGAAAAGGGAACCCTCCTGCACTGTTGGTGGGAATGTAAACTGATACAGCCACTATGGAGAGCAGTATGGAGGTGCCTTAAAAAAACAAAATAGAACTACCATATGACCCAGCAATCCCACTACTGGGCATATACCCTGAGAAAACCATAATTCAGAAAGAGACATGTACCACAATGTTCACTGCAGCTCTATTTACATAGCCAGAACATGATAGCAACCTAAATGTCCATCAACAGATGAATGGATAAAGAAGATGTGGTACACATATACAATGGAATATTACTCAGCCGTAAAATGAAATGAAATTAAGTTATTTGTAATGAGGTGGATGGACATAGAAACTGTCATAGAGAGTGAAGTAAGTCAAAAAGAGAAATACAAATACCTTATGTAATGCATATATGGAATCTGAAATAACAGTACTGATGAAAGTAGTGGCAGTGCAGGAATAAAGACACAGATGTCGAGAACACACATGAGGACACAGTGGGGAAGGGGAAGCTGGGATGAAGTGAGAGAGTAGAACTGACATGTAGACTACAAAATGTAAAATGGATGGCTAGTGGGAAGCTGCTGCATAGCACATGGAGATCAGCTTGATGCTCTGTGACTACCTAGAGGGATGGGATAGGGAAGGTGGAAGGGATGTTCAAGAGGGAGGGGATATGGGGATGTATGTGTGCATATAGCTGATTCACTTTGTTGTACAACAGAAACTAACACAACATTGTAGAGCAATTCCACTCCAATAAAAATGAAAAAATAAAATAAACAGAAAAAGAGATTTTCCTGGTTGTCCAGTGGGTACGACTCCACACTCCCAATGCAGGTGGCCATGTTCAGTTCCTGGTCATGGAACTAGATTCCATATGCATGCTGCAACCAAAGATGCCACACACCACAATGAAGATCCTGTGTGCCACAAAGACCCAGAGCAGCCGAAATAAATAAATAAATATTTTTAAAAATACCCTTATAAAAAAATAAACAGAAAGAACTCCTTCTCTTCTTTCCCATCTTTCTATCTTCTAGTTATTTCCCTTGGCCTAACTTAATATATTTAAATCCAGCTTGCAAAGATTACAGGAAACCTAGTTTGTAGAGTTCAGACCTAGTATCACAGAGGCAAATTAGATGTTTGAATATCCTGCTGAGAAACAATATGTAAATAATGAACACAAATCATCCCTTTACTTACTCACACTTCCATAATTTCATTATTTCATGTAACAAAATGGAATTCTACTTTGACAAAGATGCCTTCATTCTTCCTACAAAAAGACAAAACACAAAGTCTTAGCAGTTATAGTACATATCATTGCACAATGTTAATTTCTTTCCTGGTTTAGTCATAAGTCCACCTGAATATTCTGAGAGAAAAATAGATATATAGCCAACAGAACTACTCAGCAAGAACCTTAACATCATTAAGTATTTTGAAAGCCTTCCTAGTTTCCTACCCATTATAATCTTAGCTGCTGATTTCTGCCTTATGACTCTAATTTGGTTAATTCTTCTTAAAAATCTGCTTAGATTTTTGTTTGCATTCTGTCTGAATTTGATTTCAAAAAAGGAAAATCATGTGTATTCTTATGGAAGTCGGCTGATGTCTTAAGCTAAGGCTGTGATAGCTTTTACCTTTTGGTTCATTTTGACAAATGGTTAATATTCATGGTAGGCAATAACTTCCAGTAAATTCCACCTGTAAATTCACTGGTCAGGTAAAAAGTACCTGCAATGGTATGGGCACTGCACTCCAAGTTACTCTAAAAAGAAAAATCTGTCCCCCCAATTATATTTTATATAGAATGATTAAATAAATTCTAGGTGGTTAACTTGAAAAAAAGACTCTAAAAATCATTCTATATATGCACAGGACTGTTAAGTAACCATGGCTTAAATTTACTCTGGATCCCAAAAGACAAAACTGGGAATGACAAAGAGGATCTTTTTCCAGTGCCAGGTAGCTCCGAGTATGAGGCTGCTTTCTGAAGTCATGATTTACCCATCACTAGGATTGTATCACGGGACACTAAATAATTCTGCCAGATAGGTAGGATTCGTATAGGAAGAGGAGGTTGAAGTGTTGGATATATATTCTATAAAGGGGCATCCAACTTTGGAGTCAGTTAAGATAAATGTTTTTATTTTACACTGTTGTATAAACATGGTTGGTTTTTAGCTAAAGGCAAAAAATGTAATGTTTCCACCATTCAAGAGCAGAATGGATCTCCTCTCATGCTGTCTCTTTTTTTTTTTTTCTTTTTCTTTGCGGTACTTGGGCCTTTCACCGCCGCGGCCTCTCCTGCCGCGGAGCACAGGCCCAGCGGCCACAGCCCACGGGCCCAGCCACTCCGCGGCATGTGGGATCCCCCCAGACCAGAGCACGAACCCGCGTCCCCCGCACCGGCAGGCGGACCCCCAACCACTGCGCCACCAGGGAAGCCCTCATGCGGTCTCTTGATTTACTTTTCCGTCCTATCCAAACTGATCTGTCTTGGACTCTAATCCACAAAGCTTGTTCTCTGTTAAACCAATGTCATAGACTCAAACTAAATCAGTACTGGATTATTATAGATTAATTTGTAGATCCTATGCCAACATTCTATGAAGTCTTTCGATTCTTAGCCATATATTGATATAGTGAGTGTGGAGAAATCTGACACTTTGGCACTTTAGCATTACCAGTTTTAGATATATTTCTTAGAGTTCCTTTGTTGCTGTCTTCAATTCACACCTTTGAATGTGTAGGAATCATTTTTCCAAAGATATATTATCTTAAGTTTCACATTCTCTTTATTCCCACTTCCCTTCAAATAATTTTAGGATAGAAGATTAAGCTAAGTGGTAGCAATGTATGTTAAATTTGATAGAAATTATATATATACATATTATAATATATATATATTTTTTTCTAATAACATACTCTTGCTGATATGGAAGAAAAAGGAAACAACAGCTTGGGCAAGAGGAGTGTTTGATAAATAACATCATGAACTCTACGTGATTACAACAAAGTTATCACAAACAAAATAGAAACATGGAAATAATTTTCAAATCTCGTGTTAATTTCTATAATTTTAGCTATTTTTCTTTTTTTTTTGGTAACATCTTTATTGGAGTATAATTGCTTTACAATGGTGTGTTAGTTTCTGCTTTATAACAAAGTGAATCAGTTATACATATACATATATCCCCATATCTCTTACTTCTTGCATCTCCCTCCCTCACACTCTCCCTTTCCCACCCCTCTAGGTGGTCACAAAGCAATGAGCTGATCTCCCTGTGCTATGCAGCTGCTTTCTATTAGCTATCTATATTACATTTGGTAGTGTATGTATGTCCATGCCACTCTCTCACTTTGTCCCAGCTTACCCTTCCTCCTCCCTGTGTCCTCAAGTCTATTCTCTCGTAGGTCTGCATCTTTATTCCCATCTTGCCCCTAGGTTCTTCATGACCTTTTTTTTTTTTTGATTCTCTATATAAGTGTTAGCAAATGGTATTTGTTTTTCTCTTTCTGACTTACTTCACTCTGTATGACAGACTCTAGTTCCATCCACCTCACTAAAAATAACTCAATTTTGTTTCTTTTTATGGCTAATATTCCATTTTATATATGTGCCACATCTTTATCCATTCATCTGCCAATGGACACTTCAGTTGTTTCCATGTCCTGGCTATTGTAAATAGAGCTGTAATGAACATCGTGGTACATGACACTTTTTGAATTATGGTTTTCTAAGGGTATATGTTCAGTAGTGGGATTGCTGGGTCGTGTGATAGTTTTATTTTTATATTTTAAAGGAACCTCCATACTGTTCTCCATAGTATCTGTATCAATTTACATTCCCACCAACAGTGCAAGAGGGTTCCCTTTTCTCCACAGCTCTCCAACATTTATTGTTTGTATATATATATATATTTTTTAACATCTTTATTGGGGTATAATTGCTTTACAATGGTGTGTTAGTTTCTGCTTTATAACAAAGTGAATCAGTCATACACAAACATATGTTCCCATATGTCTTCCCTCTTGCGTCTCCCTCCCTCCCATCCTCCCTATCCCACCCCTCCAGGCTGTCACAAAGCACCGAGCCAATATCCCTGTGCCATGCGGCTGCTTCCCGCTAGCTATCTACCTTACTACGTTCGTTAGTGTGTATATGCCCATGATTCTCTCTCGCCCTGTCACAGCTCACCCTTCCCCCTCCCCATAACCTCAAGTCCGTTCTCTAGGAGGTCTGCGTCTTTATTCCTGCTTTACCCCTAGGTTCTTCATGACATTTTTTTCCTTAAATTCCATATATATGTGTTAGCATACAGTATTTGTCTTTTTCTTTCTGACTTACTTCACTCTGTATGACAGACTCTAGGTCTATCCACCTCATTACAAATAGCTCAATTTCGTTTCTTTTTATGGCTGAGTAATATTCCATTGTATATATGTGCCACATCTTCTTTATCCATTCATCCGATGATGGGCACTTAGGTTGTTTCCATTTCCGGGCTATTGTAAATAGAGCTGCAATGAACATTTTGGTACATGACTCTTTTTGAATTTTGGTTTTCTCAGGGTATATGCCCAGTAGTGGGATTGCTGGGTCATATGGCAGTTCTATTTGTAGTTTTTTAAGGAATCTCCATACTGTTCTCCATGGTGGCTGAACCAATTCACATTCCCATCAGCAGTGCAAGAGTGTTCCCTTTTCTCCACACCCTCTCCAGCATTTATTGTTTCTAGATTTTTTCATGATGGCCATTCTGACTGGTGTGAGATGATATCTCATTGTAGTTTTGATTTGCATTTCTCTAATGATTAATGATGTTTAGCATTCTTTCATGTGTTTGTTGGCAGTCTGTGTATCTTCTTTGGAGAAATGTCTATTTAGGTCTTCTGCCCATTTTTGGATTGGGTTGTTTGTTTTCTTGTTATTGAGCTGCATGAGCTGCTTGTAAATTTTGGAGATTAATCCTTTGTCAGTTGCTTCATTTGCAAATATTTTCTCCCATTCTGAGGGTTGTCTTTTGGTCTTGTTTATGGTTTCCTTTGTTGTGCAAAAGCTTTGAAGTTTCATTAGGTCCCATTTGTTTATTTTTGTTTTTATTTCCATTACTCTAGGAGGTGGGTCAGAAAGGATCTTGCTGTGATTTATGTCATAGAGTGTTCTGCCTATGTTTTCCTCTAAGAGTTTGATAGTTTCTGGCCTTACATTTAGGTCTTTAATCCATTTTGAGCTTATTTTTGTGTATGGTGTTAGGGAGTGACCTAATCTCATACTTTTACATGTACCTGTGCAGTTTTCCCAGCACAACTTATTGAAGAGGCTGTCCTTTCTCCACTGTACATTACTGCCACCTTTATCAAAGATAAGGTGTCCATATGTGCATGGGTTTATCTCTGGGCTTTCTATCCTGTTCCATTTATCTATCTTTCTGTTTTTGTGCCAGTACCATACCGTCTTGATAACTGTAGCTTTGTAGTATAGTCTGAAGTCAGGGAGCCTGATTCCTCCAGTTCCTTCTTTCATTCTCAAGATTGCTTTGGCTATTCGGGGCCTTTTATGTTTCCATACAAATTGCAAAATTTTTTGTTCTAGTTCTGTGAAAAATGCCAGTGGTAGTTTGATAGGGATTGCATTGAATCTATAGATTGCTTTGGGTAGTAGAGTCATTTTCACAATATTGATTCTTCCAATCCAAGAACATGGTATATCTCTCCATCTATTTGTATCATCTTTAATTTCTTTCATCAGTGTCTTATAATTTTCTGCATACAGGTCTTTTGTCTCCTTAGGTAGGTTTATTCCTAAATATTTTATTCTTTTTGTTGCAATGGTAAATGGGAGTGTTTTCTTGATTTCACTTTCAGTTTTGCCATCATTAGTATATAGGAATGCCAGAGATTTCTGTGCATTAATTTTGTATCCTGCATTTTACCAAATTCATTGTTTAGGTCTAGTAGTTTTCTGGTAGCATCTTTAGGGTTCTCTATGTGTAGGATCATGTCATCTGCAAACAGTGACAGCTTTACTTCTTCTTTTCCAATTTGGATTCCTTTTATTTCCTTTTCTTCTCTGATTGCTGTGGCTAAAACTTCCAAAACTATGTTGAATAAGAGTGGTGAGAGTGGGCAACCTTGTCTTGTTCCTGATCTTAGTGGAAATGATTTCAGTTTTTCACCATTGAGGATGATGTTTGCTGTGGACTTGTCATATATGGCCTTTATTATGTTGAGGAAAGTTCCCTCTATGCCTACTTTCTGCCAGGTTTTTATCATAAATGGGTGTTGAATTTTGTCAAAAACTTTCTCTGCATCTATTGAGATGATCATATGGTTTTTCTCCTTCAATTTGTTAATATGGTTTATCACATTGATAGATTTGCGTATATTGAAGAATCCTTGCATTCCTGGAATAAACCCCACTTGATCATGGTGTATGATCCTTTTAATGTGCTGTTGGATTCTGTTTGGTAGTATTTTGTTGAGGATTTTTGCATCTATGTTCATCAGTGATATTGGCCTGTAGTTTTTTTTCTTTGTGACATCCTTGTCTGGTTTTCGTATCAAGGTGATGGTGGCCTCGTAGAAGGAGTTTGGGAGTGTTCCTCCCTCTGCTATATTTTGGAAGAGTTTGAGAAGGATAGGTGTTAGCTCTTCTCTAAATGTTTGATAGAATTCGCCTGTGAAGCCATCTGGTCCTGGGCTTTTCTTTGTTGGAAGATTTTTAATCACAGTTTCAATTTCAGTGCTTGTGATTGGTCTGTTCATATTTTCTATTTCTTCCTGATTCAGTCTTGGCAGGTTGTGCATTTCTAAGAATTTGTCCATTTCTTCCAGATTGTCCATTTTATTGGCATAGAGTTGCTTGCAGTAATCTCTCATGATCTCTTTTATTTCTGCAGTGCCAGTTGTTACCTCTCCTTTTTCATTTCTAATTCTATTGATTTGAGTCTTCTCCCTTTTTTTCTTGATGA
This sequence comes from Tursiops truncatus, assembly GCF_011762595.2. NCBI lineage: Eukaryota > Metazoa > Chordata > Mammalia > Artiodactyla > Delphinidae > Tursiops > Tursiops truncatus. The sequence continues at coordinate 58,961,641 of NC_047046.1, forward strand.
GTCTGGCTAATGGTTTATCTATTTTGTTTATCTTCTCAAAGAACCAGCTTTTAGTTTTATTGATCTTTGCTATTGTTTCCTTCATTTCTTTTTCATTTATTTCTGATCTGATTTTTATGATTTCTTTCCTTCTGCTAGCTTTGGGTTTTTTTTGTTCTTCTTTCTCTAATTGCTTGAGGTGCAAGGTTAGGTTGTTTATTCGAGATGTTTCCTGCTTCTTAAGGTGGGCTTGTATTGCTATAAACTTCCCCCTTAGAACTGCTTTTGCTGCATCCCACAGGTTTTGGGTCGTTGTGTCTCCATTGTCATTTGCTTCTAGGTATTTTTTTATTTCCTCTTTGATTTCTTCAGTGATCACTTCATTATTAAGTAGTGTATTGTTTAGCCTCCATGTGTTTGTATTTTTTACAGATCTTTTCCTGTAATTGATATCTAGTCTCATGGCGTTGTGGTCAGAAAAGATACTTGATACAATTTCAATTTTCTTAAATTTACCAAGGCTTGATTTGTGACCTAAGATATGATCTATCCTGGAGAATGTTCCATGAGCACTTGAGAAAGATGTGTATTCTGTTGTTTTTGGATGGAGTGTCCTATAAATATCAATTAAGTCCATCTTGTTTAATGTATCATTTAAAGCTTGTGTTTCCTTATTTATTTTCATTTTGGATGATCTGTCCATGGGTGAAAGTGGGATGTTAAAGTCCACTACTATGAATGTGTTACTGTCGATTTCCCCTTTTATGGCTGTTAGTATTTGCCTTATGTATTGAGGTGCTCCTATGTTGGGTGCATAAATATTTACAATTGTTATATCTTCTTCTTGGATTGATCCCTTGATCATTATGTAGTGTCCTTCTTTGTCTCTTCTAATAGTCCTTTTTTTAAAGTCTATTTTTTCTGATATGAGAATTGTTACTCCAGCTTTCTTTTGGTTTCCATTTGCATGGAATATCTTTTTCCATCCCCTTACTTTCAGTCTGTATGTGTCTCTAGGTCTGAAGTGGGTCTCTTGTAGACAGCATATATAAGGGTCTTGTTTTTGTATCCATTCAGCTAATCTGTGTCTTTTGGTGGGAGCATTTAGTCCATTTACATTTAAGGTAATTATCAATATGTATGTTCCTAGTCCCATTTTCTAAGTTGTTTTGGGTTCATTATTATAGGTCTTTTCCTTCTCTTGTGTTTCTTGCCTAGAGAAGATCCTTTAGCATTTGTTGTAAAGCTGGTTTGGTGGTGCTGAACTCTCTCAGCTTTTGCTTGTCTGTAAAGGTTTTAATTTCTCCATCAAATCTGAATGAGATCCTTGCTGGGTAGAGTAGTCTTGGCTGCAGGTTTTTCTCCTTCATCACTTTCAGTATGTCCTGCCACTCCCTTCTGGCTTGTAGGGTTTCTGCTGAGAGATCAGCTGTTAACCTTATGGGGATTCCCTTATGTGTTATTTGTTGTTTTTCCCTTGCTGCTTTTAATATGCTTTCTTTGTATTTAATTTTTGACAGTTTGATTAATATGTGTCTTGGCATATTTCTCCTTGGATTTATCCTGTATGCGACTCTCTGTGCTTCCTGGACTTGATTAACTATTTCCTTTCCCATATTAGGGAAGTTTTCAACTATAATCTCTTCAAATATTTTCTCAGTCCCTTTCTTTTTCTCTTCTTCTTCTGGAACCCCTATAATTCGAATGTTGGTGTGTTTAATGCTGTCCCAGAGGTCTCTGAGACTGTCCTCAGTTCTTTTCATTCTTTTTTCTTTATTCTGCTCTGCAGTAGTTATTTCCACTATTTTATCTTCCAGGTCACTTATCCGTTCTTCTCCCTCAGTTATTCTGCTATTGATCCCATCTAGAGTACTTTTAATTTCATTTATTGTGTTGTTCATCGTTGCTTGTTTCATCTTTAGTTCTTCTAGGTCCTTGTTAAGTGATTCTTGCATTTTGTCCATTCTATTGTCCATTCTATCTCCAAGATTTCGGATCAACCTTACTATCATTATTCTGAATTCTCTTTCAGGTAGACTGCCTATTTCCTCTTCATTTGTTAGGTCTGGTGCATTTTTATCTTGCTCCTTTATCTGCTGTGTGTTTTTCTGTCTTCTCATTTTGCTTATCTTACTGTGTTTGGGGTCTCCTTTTTGCAGGCTGCAGGTTCGTAGTTCCTCCTGTTTTTGATGTCTGTCTCCAGTGGCTAATGTTGGTTCAGTGGGTTGTGTAGGCTTTCTGGTGGAGGGTACTAGTGCCTGTGTTGTGGTGGATGAGGCTGGATCTTGTCTCTCTAGTGGGCAGGTTCATGTCTGGTGGTGTGTTTTGGGGTGTCTGTGGCCTTATTAGGATTTTAGGCAGCCTCTCTGCTAATGGGTGGGGTTGTGTTCCTGTTTTCTAGTTGTTTGGCATAGGTTTTCCAGCACTGTGGCTTGCTGGTCGTTGAGTGAAGCTGGGTGCTGGTGTTAAGATGGAGGTCTCTGGGAGATTTTCGCCATTTGATATTATGTGGAGCTGGGGGGTCTCTTGTTGACCAGTGTCCTGAAGTTGGCTCTCCTACCTCACAGGCAGAGCCCTGCCTCCTGGCTGGGCTTTTCAACAAGAGCTTTTCATCCACACGGGATGAAAAATTAGAGGGAATTAGTAGAAGTATGAGGAAAGAAAGAAGGAAAGGAGGGTAGGAAGGAAGGAAGAAAGAAAGAAAGAAGCAAAGAAGGAAAGAAGGCAAGAAGGAAAGAAAGGAGGGAGGGAGGGAGGGAGGAAGAAAGGAAGGAGGGAAAGAAGGAAAAAAGAAAGAAAGAAGATACAGTAAAAATAAAAATAAAATAAAGTATAATAAAGTTATTGAATTAAAAATTCTTATTTAGAAAAAAAAAAAGGGCCGGATAGAACCTTAGGACAAATGTTGGAAGCAAAGCTATACAGACAAAATCTTACACAGAAGCATACACATACACCCTCACTAAAAGAGGTAAATGGGGAAAAATCATAAATCTTGCTGTCAGAGACCACCTCCTCAATTTGGGATGATTCGTTGTCTAAAGGAGGGAAGGAAGGAAGGAAAGAAAGAAAGAAAGAACGAAGGTAAAGTATAATAACGTTATTAAAATTAATTATTAAGAAAAAAATAAAAAAAAAAAACATGGACGGATAGAACCCTAGGACAAATGGTGGAAGCAAGACTATACAGACAAGATCTCACACAGAAGCATACACATACACATTCACAAAAAGAGGAAAAGGGAAAAAATCATAGATCTTGCATCCTTAATTTGGGATGATTGGTTGTCTATTCAGGTATTCCACAGATGCAGGGTATATCAAGTTGATTGTGGAGCTTTAATCCGCTGCTTCTGAGGCTGCTGGGAGAGATTTCCGTTTCTCTTCTTTGTTCTCACAGCTCCCAGGGCTGAGCTTTGGATTTGGCCCTGCCACTGTGTGTAGGTCGCTGGAGGGCGTCTGTTTTTTGCTCAGACAGGATGGGGTTAAAAGAGCCGCTGATTCGGGGGCTCTGGCGCACTCTGGCCGGCGGGGAGGGAGGGGCACGGAGTGTGGGGCGGGCCTGCGGTGGCAAAGGCAGGCGTGACTTTGCACCAGCCTGAGGCTCGCTGTGCGTTCTCCCGGGGAAGTTGTCCCTGGATCCCGGGAACCTGGCAGTGGCAGGCTGCACAGGCTCCGCAGAAGAGGGGTGTGGAGTGTGACCTGTGCTCGCACACAGGTCCCTTGGTGGCGGCAGCAGCAGCCTTAACATCTCCCGCCCGCCTCTGGGGTCAGCGCTTTTAGCCGCGGCTTGCGCCCGTCTCTGGATTCCGCGCTTTCAGCCGCGGCTCGCGCCCGTCTCTGGATTCTGCGCTTTCAGCCGCGGCTCGCGCCCGTCTCTGGGGTCCACGCTTTCAGCCGCGGCTCCCGCCCGTCTCTGGGGTTCGCGCTTTTAGCCGCGGCTCGCGCCGTCTCTGGAGTTCCTTTAAGCAGCGTTCTTAAACCCCTCTCCTCACGCCCCAGGAAACAAAGAGGGAAGGAAAAGTCTCCTGCCTCTTCGGCAGGTGCAGACGTTTCCCCGGACTCCCTCCCGGCTAGCTGTGGTGCACTAACCCCTTCAGGCTATGTTCAAGCCGCCAACCCCAGTCCTCTCCCTGCGCTCCGTCCGAAACCAAAACCCGAGCCTCAGAGCCTCAGCTCGCAGCCCCGCCCGCCCCGGCGGGTGAGCAGACAAGCCTCACGGGCTGGTGAGTGCCGGTCGGCACTGATCCTCTGTGCGGGAATCTCCCCGCTTTGCCCTCCGCCCCCGTTGCTGTGCACTCCTCCGCGGCTTCGAAGGTCCCCCCTCCGCCTCCCGCAGTCTCCGCCCGCGAAGGGGCTTCCTAGTGTGTGGAAACTTTTCCTCCTTCACAGCTCCCTCCCACTGGTGCAGGTGCCGTCCCTATTCTTTTGTCTCTGTTTTTTCTTTTTTTCTTTTGCCCTACCCAGGTACGTGGGGAGTTTCTTGCCTTTTGGGAGGTCTGAGGTCTTCTGCCAGCCTTTAGTAGGTGTTCTGTAGGAGTTGTTCCACGTGTAGATGTATTTCTGGTGTATCTGTGGGAAGGAAGGTGATCTCCGCGTCTTACTCCTCCGCCATCTTCCGCCTTCCCCTCCTGTTTGTATATTTTTGGATGATGGCCATTCTGACAAGTGTGAGATGATATCTCACTGTAGTTTTTATTTGCATTTCTCTAATGATTAATGATATTGAGCATTCTTTCATGTGTTTGATGGCAATCTGTATATCTTCTTTGGAGAAATGTCTATTTAGGTTTTCTGCCCATTTTTGGATTGGGTTTTTTGTTTGTTTTTGATATTGAGTTACATGAGCTGCTTGTAAATTTTGGAGATCAATCCTTGCTCAGTTGCTTCATTTGCAAATATTTTCTTCCATTCTGAGGGTTGTCTTTTGGTTTTGTTTATGGTTTCCTTTGCTGTGCAAAAGCTTTTAAGTTTCATTAGGTCCCATTTATTTATTTTTGTTTTTATTTCCACTTCTCCAGGAGGTGGGTCAAAAAGTATCTTGCTGTGATTTATGTCAGAGTGTTCTGCTTATGTTTTCCTCTAAGAATTTGAGTGTCTGGCCTTACATTTAGGTCTTTAATGCATTTTCAGTTTAATTTTGTGTTTGGTGTTAGGGAGTGTTCTAATTTCATTCTTTTACATGTAGCTGTCCAGTTTTCCGAGCACCACTTATTGAAGAGGCTGTCTTTTCTCCATTGTATATTCTTGCCTCCTTTATCAAAGACAAGGTAGCCATAGGTGCGTGGGTTTATCTCTCGGTTTTCTATCCTGTTCCATTGATCTATATTTCTGTTTTTGTGCCAGTACCGTACTGTCTTGATTACTGTAGATTTGTAGTGTAGTCTGAAGTCAGGGAGACTTATTCCTCCAGCTCCGTTTTTCTTTGTCAAGATTGCTTTGGCTATTCAGCGTATTTTGTGTTTTCTTACAAATTGTGAAATTTTTTGTTCTAGTTCTGTGAAAATGCCAGTGGTAATTTGATAGGGATTGCATTGAATCTGTAGATTGCTTTGGGTAGTAGAGTCATTTTCACAATGTTGATTCTTCCAATCCAAGAACATGGTATGTCTCTCCATCTATTTGTATCATCTTTACTTTGTTTCATCAGTGTCTTATAAGTTTATACATACAGGTCTTTTGTCTCCTTAGGTAGGTTTATTGTAAGGTATTTTATTCTTTTAGTTGCAATAGTAATGGGAGTGTTTTCTTAAATTCACTTTCTGATTTTTCATCATTAGTGTATAGGAATGAAAGAGATTTCTGTGCACTAATTTTGTATTCTGCTACTTTACCAAATTCATTGTTTAGCTCTAGTAGTTTTCTGGTAGCATCTTTAGGAATCTCTACGTATAGTATCATGTCATCTGCAAACAGTGATGCTTTACTTCTTTTCCAATTTGTATTAATTTTATTTCCTTTTCTTCTCTGATTGCTGTGGCTAAAACTTCCAAAACTATGTTGAATAATAGTGGTGAGAGTGGGCAACCTTGTCTTGTTCCTGATCTTTGTGGAAATGGTTTCAGTTTTTCACCAATGAGGACGATGTTGGCTGTGGGTTTGTCATATATGGGCTTTATTATGTTGAAGTAAGTTCCCTCTATGCCTACTTTCTGGAGGGTTTTTATCATAAATGGGTGTTGAATTTTGTCAAAAGCTTTCTCTGCATATATTGAGATGGTGATCATTAATTTTTAATGCGGTGTTTTTATGACCTTCATAGTCTGCTAGGGAACATGTGTGGAAGGCAAAATAAGAAAATTAATATATTTGGAAAGCATTTCTGTATTTACTTTTATAAAAAATTCATTTAGCTGTTAATAAAGCAGTCTGTATTTTGACATTAAATTTTAATTTAAAAATGAAAATGTAATTGCTTATTAATCCTGCTAAATATCCTTTGTTTTATTTAGGAGACCATCATTAACAGAGGCCATGTCTACCTGAGCAAAAGTTGGATAGGCCTGAAACAGAGTAGAGCTGCCATAAATATGGAATTTCAGTGGACTCATCTGATTCTGTCAATGTCTCCACATTCTGGCATAAAAGCAGAAGATTTAATTCTGGCTTATAAAACAAACTAATTGAATGTTCTTATTACTCAACTATTTGCAAAGTAGTAGGTTAATAGGTGAGTTCAACATTATGTTGTTTTTTTTTTAAATATCTTTATTGGAGTAAAATTGCTTTACAATAGTGTGTTGGTTTCTGCTGTATAACAAAGTGATTCAGCTATACATAAACATATATCCCCATATCTCATCCCTCTTGCTTCTCCTTCCCAGCTTCCTTATCCCACCCCTCTAGGTGGACATAAAGCACCGAGCTGATCTCCCTGTGCTATCTGGCTGCTTCCCACTAGCTATCAATTTTACATTTGATAGTGTAATATGTCCATATCACTCTCTCATTTTGTCCCAGCTTACCCTTCCCCCTCCCAGTGTCCTCAAGTCCATTCCCTATGTCTGTGTCTTTATTCCTGTCCTGCCTCTAGGTTCTTCAGAACCTTTTTCTTTTTTTAGATCCCATATATATGTGTTAGCATACTGTATTTTTTTTCTGTTTCTGAAATACTTCACTCTGTATGACAGTCTCTAGGTCCATCCACTTCACTACAAATAACTCAATTCCATTTCCTTATATGGCTGAGTATTCCATTGTATATATGTGCCACATCTTCTTTATCCATTCATCTGTCGATGGACACTTAGGTTGCCTCCATGTCCTGTAAATAGAGCTGCAATGAACATTGTGGTACAAGACTCTGTTTGAATTATGGATTCTCAGGGTATACCAAGAAGGAAGAAATATTTTACAATTTAGCTTTATTATCTGCCTACTTGTGTGAGAGATAAATATGTATAAAATGTAGATATCAAGAAGATATTAATTGAAAACGATTTCTGAAGGAATTGATTAAATTATATACATATTTCATTTGAATACTATTATTAAGGGTCATGGATTCATAAGATGAGACTAAAGAGTAAAATTGTAATTGGAACACATAGGAATTTGTTATAAAATACCACTCATAACTACATTTCTTCCAGGTTTCACTATACTGTTCAGTAGGGAAAACACTGAAACCCAAGTGTCTGGTTCCAGGCTCTGTTCAATCTCTAATTAGTGGGATAAACTTAGAAAAGTTATTTTGCCATCATGAGCCTCACATTCTCCATTATCTAAATGAAAACATTGGACTATCTAAATATAAATTAGATAAGGCTTATCTTCTCAGAATTCAATCTACTTAAAAGGTTTAGGGAGTAATAACTGAATAGAATCCCCCTTTCACTAATTTAATGACATTTTGGATGTGGCTCCCCATTCTTCCTCCTAACAGAAAGCCCTGCTAAGACATTCTAAGTTTTTGTAAAAGAGACTGCATTATTTATTTTATTTTAATACTAGTTTACAAGATATAGACTGGTTTGGGTGTCAGGTATAAGAGCAGTGGAAAAGTTGACTTCAAGTATTTTTGACAAAACTGTAAGGAGAGTTAACATTAACTTAGATGGGGACATTATAAAGATAATTACTATCTAGAAAAAAAAGTAGCTCCACAAAAGAGGGAACTTGCAAAAGCAAAAGTGGGATATAATCAAAGAAATACTTGACTAAGTGTCCAAGTTTGCCTCTAGCTGATTGTACATCCACTGTAATCAGGGCAGTACACTTTGGAACACAAAAACATTTCTGTGTTCCAGCTCTTGGCCCACAAGCAATGTGATATTCAACACAGAAGCACCACAACTGTCACTTCCAACAGATGCCAGGGTGACCCTGATGTGGAATGTTCCATGAAGTGACCAACAGGACATACTCCAGACTGTAACTGACCCCAAGTCTTACAGTAGGCATCAGACAAAACAGAAATTTTACCTGTAAATGGGAAACTGCTTTTGGACAATACTCTTGCTTAGGGAGCTGTATTTATGGTGGCAGCTGCAGATGAACTCAGAGACTGGAAATTCATCTTGTACAAAGCAAGTAATTAAATTTTATCAGAGTGTCCTGGAGAAAACGACCCACCTTCACTGATTTACCTACAACAGTGACTCTAACAGTATTCTTTACACAGATAGTATGTTCTAATAAGTACTTAATGTCAATGAAGAGTCCTGACTTTATTCTATTAGGTCATGTTCCTCAGTCCCTGCAGGTAGGATAATATAATTGATCTCATTTTTTGGAAATAATGCAATTATTCTTGGTAAAAATATTAGTGTGATATGAGCTACTCTTTCATTATCACATCACCTCATTATGTTTTTCTTTTTTTTAAATTTGGGTTCTTATTGAAGTATAATTTACTGAAATAGGTAAGGTTCCTCAGAAACCCTAAAATTCTAATGTGTGTGTAGGTGGCTTAGTGGGAGAAACACTTCTATGAGCGTGAAATAAGTAGGATTGCTCAGCAGGAGAAGTTGAACTGTGATACAGTTATAAGAGCATCAGATAATCTCAAGGGATTGACACTACTCTGAGTTGGCCTGAATTGAGTTGAAGATCTAGGCTTATATAACCAGGCATCAACCAATAAAAGGGTACATGCTGTCCTAGGGGAGAATGTACAAATTCAGGAAAAGCAATCCATTTGTCTGAAGGCAATTTCAAGAGATGAATGCAGATGGGATCCTTTAGCAATAACTTTACCAGTAGCAGATAAATAAGTACCTCAGCCCTGAGAGGGGATCTGCTCAACACAGAGAGGCCCTCTGCAGTGATTGACTGCAGTGTCCCCCTTACTCTGATTGACTTATTTGATAGTTTAAATTTATCTCTCCTGGAAACAATTGCTCCAGGATTCTGCTTTTTTTTTTTCCTCTGAGACAATTTATAAAAGAGGAGTTAATAGGAAACTGTACTCCCTGTCACTACAACTGGATCTTGAGCCTCTAATTGATCCTCATGTCTCTCCAATACTACCAGTTCTAGATTTCCCTCATTCTACCTAGTATCTCTTCTTATCTAAGTGACTAATTGGGTAGGCCAGTCCAGATCCTTATTTCTGAAGCTTTTGATTGTCTGGACACATGTGCCTTTAAATACAACAGAAGATTTGTGGGGTGAAACTGTAGCAGTGAGAAAGAGAGAAATTCATAGCTTGAAATGTTTGTTAAAAGAGAAGAAAAGTCAGGGGAGATACAAGATGGCAGAGTAAAAGAACCTTGAGCTCACCTCCTCTCATGAGTACACAAAAATCATAATTAACTGCTGAACAACAATCAGTAAAAAATAAAGGAATCTATGAAAAAAGATATTCTACATTTAATGGCATAAGGAAGAAACTGCAATGAGATGGTAGGAGAGGTACACTCACAATATAATAAAATCCTATACCTCCCAGGTGGGTGACCCACAAATGAGAATAATTATATAACAGAAATTCTCTCACAAGAATGAGAGTACTGAGCTGCACATTAGTCTCCCCAGACTAGGGGTCCAGCATTGGAAAGAGGAGCCCCCAGATCATTTGGCTTTGAAGGCCAGCAGGGCTTAATTGCAGGAGATTCACAGGACTGGGGAAAACAGAGACTCCATTCTAAAGGTCACATATGAAGGCACATTCTAAAGGGCACATGCACTAGGACCCAGGGAAAAAGAAGTAACTTCATACCAGACCTACCTGCTAGTGTTGGAGGGTCTCCTGGGGAGGTGGGGGATGGGGGCCAATGGTTCTCCCTAAGAAGAGAGAAACTGGTGGCAGATATATCAGGGAGCATTCATCTGCAGGAACTCTACATGGAGGCTGACATCCTACTTGAGTCATTAGCACAAAGTCCTGGCACCATCCACCAGATTGTAGGCTCCAGTGCCTGGATGTCTCAGGCCAAACAACCAACAGGGTGAGGAAATAGCCCTACCCATCACCAGACAGGCTGCTTAAGATTTTCTGAGCCCACAGCCACCTGTAGACATGCCACAAGACACAGCCCTGCCCACCAGAGCCCAAGACATATCTCCACCATCCCTTGGGCAGACACCAGACCCCTCCTGCCAGGAATCCTGTACAAACTTCTAAACCAAACTCA